>NC_056741.1:1225700663-1225718163 GCF_019279795.1 Protopterus annectens | reverse complement strand
GTCCTGTGATTTAGGGCAAAAATTTTCTATACTGTCTGTAGTAGTTGCATAAAACAATTATTTTGTATCTGAAACACCTAAATGGTATAAGAAACAGTATAAGCAACTATAATGCTACAAGAATACCCTTTTATTTAGGCAAAACAGTGAAGTACTCTCCCTTCTACTGGCTGTGGGTATGTGCTGCCCTGCAAAATCTGACGTCTCTACATAAAGGTCCTATAGGGTTGACACCTTTTCAAATGGCCAAAGTGGGACATGTTCTGTAGAAAAGCCAGACTTTCCAGGACAAAACATATCTACAGCCGTGCATAGTACAGAATTATACTTATTTCCACAAATAAAAGCTTATTCTAGTTAACATTTGAATTGCTTATGCTACTTCATATAACATACAGAAGTTTCATATATAAAATAACTGTTTTATGCAACTATTAAAGAAACGTAGAATATAATATTGTCCTGTAATCAGGACATTTGCTATTTCTTGATTATTTTCGCAGGACACAACTGCCTAAAGCGGGACTGTCCCTCGCAAAGTGGACAGGTGTTAACCCTTAAGTCCCACCTTGGCAAATTGAAAAGGTGGCAAACTTATAATAGGTATGCAGTAGCATGACTCGGCCGACTGATGTGGCTCCCAAAACCCAATTACTTCAAAGACAAAAAGTGAGTTCCGCTGAAGTACGCTCCACAACCAAGAAACAGACAAATACAAGAAGAGCATAACACCATAATTAATAATATTATATTTGGTTCTAAATCCTGCAGAAGCAAACTGGCGAGGATGTAGTTTCAAACTAAAGACAGTCTCAAGATAAAATGCAGCGGCAAGCTTGATTCAAATGAAACACAACACGCTATGCTTACATAGGCTTGAAAAAGCTGAAAGTGCTTGTCCGTTTTACGATAGAAGGGTTCTTCATATCTACATTTGTTTCATTACTACCACATATCATCTAGCTTTTAAGCCAAGATTTTATGCTTCTTGGACTTTGTCACTTACGATAATGTAAGCATAGCGTGTTGTGTTTCATGTGAATCAAGCTTGCTGCTATATAAGCATAGTGTGTTGTGTTCCATCTGAATCAAGCTTGTCGCTGCATTTTATATTGAGACTGTCTTTAGTTTGAAACTACATCCTCACCAGTTTGCTTCTGCAGGATTTAGAACCAAATATAATATTATTAATTGTGGTGTTACACTCTTCTTGTATTTGTCCAAAACCCAATTACTTGTCTGTATTGAAGAGTCTCGGTTCCCATGTATCAGCCAGAAGGGAGCAGATTATACGAGGAACACACAAATATGATTAATTCACTGGACAGGCCGCTGATTCCATACAGTCGAACGCCATGCCTTTGCCTAATGGGCAGCCATTCCCGATACTGTAGTCATGTAGTCCGATGTAATAGGCATCACAAGGTAATATTGTGGTTCTCGCTCCACCCAGGGGTGTGAGTGACAGATGCAAGCACCAATGTCGGTGCATCTGCAAGTGTGGAAGCGAGCGGGTGTAAGCATGTTTGGCTACCAGTATGCAAGTATTGCACTGGTAAAGCAATGTAGAGGCTAACTGAGTATAAGAAGCTGTAACCAGAGGTCAGCAGTGCTTAACACCATGCAAACCCGCTCCCAACTGCTTTAATGTGCCTTACTCCCTCCATATCCAATGGCCTTGTTCTTGCAAGGTGCTGTGTGCAACATCATCATCATGATAAAGGTAAACGGGATAACCATAGAGGGACTGGTAGTGTTGTGTGTACAATGGGGTCGTCGTCATCACATGTACCGGGACCATATAGGAGTGATGTGCATACCAGGATCGTGCACCTGAGGGACGGGGTGAGGATAACAGGAGTACGTTGTGATGCATATTACAAGGGTTACATGTGTCCAGTGGGCACGTGTGTGTAATGGACAGCTATGTATAGGGCAGATGTTGTCCTAGGAGCCGATTGGCCTTATGTTTCCTTAGGTGAGGGTCGGATGTAGGGGAAGGAGTGTAGGTATGGCCGTGGAGGATAGGTAGGGTAGGATCACAGAAAAGAGAGCATACAGGGTTGGTATATGACACACGTGGGGGGATACACTCCGGACGGGGATGGGTGTTCGGCATTCACAAGCCCATGGGAACAGTGGGACGGAGGTCCCCAGCCATGGGCAACTGCCACTGCACCTAAACAGCTGCAATGCAGGCAGTGCTGGGGGCTGTCCATGAGGGGCAGCATCACCCTGTAAATGTGACACTCCACCCTTGAGCTGGTGTATCTGGCTTTGAAACCCCTTAGTGAGCCACCAACACAACACGTCCGGGACAGCAGACATGTACCTGTCTGGTCCTGCTCCCAGCGGGGACATGCTCCATCCTCAGTGGTGGTACCACCAGAAGGTGGTGCAGAGCCAACAGAGGTTGATGTCCAAGACTGGGCCCCAGATGTGCTAGTGCCCGGTGCAATGGTCAGCTGAAGTGGGACAGGAGGTTCTGCCGGGACCTCCCAACCCATTCAGCCTATGGTGTTGCAGTCTAAACCCACATAATGGCTTAGTGATAGACAACAGCATACAGGATTACCTTTGACTGTATGCATAGATAACACCATCAACCTAACACAACAACATACAGGACTGCATACAGGACTACCTACAACAGTATGCATAGATATCACCATCAACCCAACACAACAGATGGTATACATTTGCAGAGGGAGCACAACACATGCATATATACTGCATGCCATCTGTACAATTTGTACTAGACGTGTGACCACAACTATGAACAGTTGTCACTGGGAACCCCAGACAGTGTCTGTCATACCACTGTCTCATGTGACACATGTCCAGTTAGGGATGTGATGGCAGTAACACATCCCTATCATCATGTACTGTCTGCAATCCTCACACCATGCTTCTGCTGTGCACAGATGTGTGCTCAGTGTGTAACACAGGAAACAAATGGTTGCACACACTGACCAGTTCACAGATGGCCCTACAGATGGGGGTCCCTCATGAACACAGAACTGTCATGTCTGTATTATAACATGCAGAATAGCCATTACCACACACATGTTAAACAGGCAGTAGTCTCAATGCAGCATAGCTACACTTACATGCTGTAGTCATGTGTGGCACATCACCCTCCTGTCTTTAGGCTATTTCCCACTGTGTAAAATGTTTGAGGTACCTCCAGATATAATCTGTGATGCTGTGTCAGAACACCACATCCAGGTACCACTCACAGCGACTGTTACGGCCAAATAACATGTTTTCCCTAGATAGTGTACTGTGTTTATCATGTGGATGGCTATGGGAACACCATCACAGCTGTACCACATGCAATCAGCTAGAGGAGGACTGCAACAGGTGCAGAGGCCATCACCTGACCATGTCCATCACTTACAATACACATGCTGCTGCTGTGCAGGTGTACTCCTTCACATCCACCAGAGAGTGTGTGGGTGAGACAGGCAAAGTACACCAGGGAAGGGTTTGGAGACTTAACCCTAAGCATCGTCTGCCATATGCCTAACAGTACAGGGGTCAAACCCCTGACTACTCATTACTATTACATGTGCATGACGTTACTACATGTGCCACAAAGACGATATGTTGCTGAACTGTAAGAACATATATGTGTGTAGGTTGAGTGACATCTGCAACAGAGATATAGTAGACATACATTAGGTGTGGCACATATGGCTGTCCACATGAACGGATGCCATTGTCGCCACAACCACACTCTCTGATGGACACGCATTGACACTCTTTGCCAGGGCCACAAATACACAACCTAACTACTTAGTTTGCCACACTGCAGTAATGCACAGGACTACATGCATCACAGGGGATACCGGGAGGTTCTATGGGCTAGGGCATGTGAAAGTGCTTGACATCTGTTGGTATGTCAACGAGGGTTATACTGGGAGTGACTGTGGTTGGGAGAATCACAACCCACATACAGACACAAGGTGCCAGTACTGGCATGCAGGTATGCATTACTTCATGGGTGTGTAGTAGTTGGCTGTGCAAGATGACTGTACAAGGCTGGGTGAGGGGTAATCCTTGGCATTGCGTCACCCGACAATGGTGTGCAGTGCAGGGGTGTAGTGTCTGCAATGTCCCACACAGATGGGTACTGCATGATCTGGTCTGACATCCTGGTTACCAATGTGCATAGCCATAGCTTTGCAATGCATGCCATGTCTGTATTTGATAGTCCTTCACATGGACATTGCCTGGGATGTGCATGTCCCACGATACTGTACAGTGACATGTACAGGTGTACCTGGTTTGGCAGGCACATGTTGTGTACACAGCCTGTTATCCCCCAATATGCCAATACTGGCCTGGTGTGCGAAACCTGCTTATAGTGAGCAGGTCGACCCTGCACCTGCATTGATAGTATGATACAAGTATTCCGTGGTGTCAGTGGCATGGGTCCATACAGGGCACATGTATACAGCATTGTCTGGCCTCTGTGGATCACATCTGATGGCACCACATATGCTGCAGGCATCCAGTGTGGAACATAGTGAAGGCACAATGTTCACATATATGTGCCTATTGTACTGCTGTACAGGGTGCCATGTCTTCTGCAGGCCACTGCATTCACACCATGCCTATTTGTCATCAATGTGCATGGTACTAGCAACATAAGCGGGATATCCTAGGCAAGTTTGTTTGTGCATGGCACATGGGTGCGGGACATATAATGGGTACTAGTAGGGCTGCACACTTTGTTCATCAGGCCTTTTGCCAGATGTATGGGTATGGCTTGCCAACACAGTCCCATGGCTGACTGACAGCTGTACTCCTCGTGAGGTGGCCAATGTGTCATAAGATGGACACCATATAGGAAAACTACAAAATCTGCTCCCAAACATGTCCAATGCTAAGAAATTCACGGCCACCTCTACACAGGCTATGACAGACAAACACAAACTTGCCATGTCCTGTATACAAACCCCTACCTACCGTATCACACTGCAGCAATACAATTTTAGGGCACGCGCTATGGTGAATACTGGGTTGCAGCATGCCTGCAGGTGTATACCTAGGTGGGTGACAACATCAGGAATGACAAAGGTGGTCATGTGATTTGTACAGAGAGTGCATACTCTACAAAGCACTGTACTTGTCTCTTGCAGGCAGACACACACACACACACTTGGCATGTCTGGGATTAGAACACCAACCTAACTACTTTAGCACACTACAGCATTACGCAGTTACAGAACGCGCTACCCAGATTACTGGGACACAGCACTCCCAGAAGTGTATTTGTAGGTGGGTGACATCATCAGCCCGGCCAAAGGAGGGTATAAGAATTGTATGGAGTATGAGCAGTCTAAAAGCATTATTCAGTCCTCAGGCAGACGGGGACAAACACACACACACACACACACACACACACACACACACACACACACACACACACACACACACACACACACGGCAAGTCTGGGATTAGAACACTGACCTAACTACTTTATTACACTACAGAATTACGCACTTACAGAACATGCTACTGAGATTACTGGGACACAGCACTCCCAGAGGTGTATATGTAGAGGGGTGACATCATCAGCCTTGCCAAAGGTGGGTATAACAAATGTATGGAGTGTGAGCAGTCTAAAAGCATTATTCAGTCACAGGCAGATGGGGACAAACACACACACACACACACACACACACACACACACACACACACACACACACACACACATACACTTGGCAAGTCTGGGATTAGAACACCGACCTAACTACTTTATTACACTACAGCATTACGCAGTTACAGAACGCGCTACCGGGATTACTGGGACACAGCACTCCCAGTTACTACAGGTAGACGTAAAGAACACATTGTAATGGGCTCTGGTGTTAGTAGCTGTCATTGTTAGTGGGAACGCTGCTCTACATATATCGGACACCTGCCTTTTACACAACGTCTGCTGCTGTCCATCATCTTAGATGTACCATCCTATACAAAGCACAATATCACCACTCACAGTGATATCTTGCTAGGAGTGGAAACTGCTTGACCAACACAATGAGCCTTGCTAGAAGTGGCAACTGCGTGACCAACATATGAGCCAATGTCCTGCTGTAAGTACGAGGTTGTCCAGTGTTTGTCATTCTGGGATGACATGACTAACAGTAGACAGGCCTTTGACACATATCACATGCATCCATGAATCAAAGGAGTGGGGTTAATACCCAAGTTGCATCTGCAAATATAGTGCCATTCCAAGGCAAATGTCCTAAACACAGGATAACACCCTGACACCTAGAGGACAACTGCATTGTATGCTTATGCTAACCAGTGCTAGATGTGTAGCGTCCATAATCACAGCTGCTCACTGTAGCTCCAACAATGGGGAGTACTGACATCTGTGCAGTGAGGAACACCTGGCTGATGGCTATGTAGTGCACAATAGCACTACCACCATATACCTCAGAGCCAGACATGTGGGCCATAACACAGGTACGGACCACTCCAGGTGGTGGTGTCCCCACATACATAGACGTCACTCACATGTACTGACCAGTACCCTCATGAAAGGCATCACAGATGAGTCATGTGCAGGAGAGTGTCACATGCTGCATTCTAGGATGTGAACCTCAGACACCACCATGCCCTCGGACTACCAACACACATCCATACATGTTGCAGGACATATAAGAGTACACCACCATGTGACCCTTGACCAGTGGACTGTACCAAGCACTACATCAACTGTAGAGAGTACCCATGTACTGACACAGTTGCATCATGTGTTATGTAATGCAATGATACCACTTTCTGTAACCAGGTCAGCTGTACACATACCAGGGGCCCTCGGCTATTTACAGCATTAGCAGACTGTTGCTGTACACCGGTACACACCCTCATGTTTGGATATGACATACATGTACCTGCCCTGAGTATGTACATGCCACACACACACAGCAGACATGTAAACAGCATAGCTGTTGTTGTCCTTTGTGCAAACAGGTGGCTACAGCCATTACACACATGCACATGGAATGTAGATCCATGACTGCTGAATGCTAACAGTACATAAGGTGTGATATCAATGTTGACAGAGGTAACATTCCCTCTGTACCGGTCATGTCCACCAATTGCAATGCCTACAAACATGCCCAAATGACAGGATTGTAGGACCTACACACATGTACATGTAGTGGTGTGCATTCAGATACTATGCGTGTGCAGTTGCTGATGAATGCAGGTGACGTGTATCTTAGTACACCATGCAGTTGCAATGCAGCCTCAACATTGCCAACTGTATATGGTGATATGCTAAATGTACGGAAAGATGTACCTCAGGTATGGACAGATGTGTGGAAATAACTAAGTGGTGGGGCATCTTTGCAGATGGAAGTTTGCTGAGGACCGCTCACAGGTGTGTCACAAGCGGTCCTACAATAATCTGTGTAACCGGTAAGCAATGGTTTCGTTAACTGAAGGACATAACACACAACTTAGACAGTGGTCAGGGAGACACCGAAGGTAAATCACTTGACACCTGTTAACAGTTAAGACGTCCTGTGTGCATATATCAGCACTGTTGCCAAAGGAAGCATCAGTACACTTTGCAACATGTACAATACTGCTGTACGTCTGTCATACATATCATGAGCTAGGCAGGTCTTTGATTCACAGTACTGACATCTGTGGTTGCATGTGTGTCCATATATGTCACATATGGTGGGAAATACATCTCAATTGTTACTCACTCTCCTGTACACTAGTGTACACATCTGTGCAGATTGCAATGTAGAAAGCAGGACATAGGCAGGGATATTTGTATGTGCGTGACATAGGTATATTCTATAGTGAATGCCACAGTGTGTGTATATGTATGGCTGTCTGGTCCCTGGAGTGAGGATGTATATAAACATACTGAACTGATAAGACCCCTCCCCCCCATCCAGGCAATGCAATCTACTATCCGTGTTGATGTCCCCAATCTTAGGCCATACTGACTACCTGTACATGTGTATTCTATGTGGTGCATCATGTAGGTGCACAGTACTGTAATGATGATTTGCACATATGCAGGGGTCTTCACCTCAACAATAGCAACCGTGTGTGTGTTACTGTGTCGGTGAATCCGTGAGTGTGTGGGTGTGTTACTGTGTCACTGAATACATGTGTGTCAATATCCGAGTGTGTGGGTGCAGTTTTGTGTTGGCATCCTGTCATGGGAATATGTATTACTTCTTCCCAATGAGGCATCACACTTCCCACTGGCCTCTACCCTTGTAATCAGCTAGACCGATCTCTTACCTTACCACTCCATGTAACTGTACCCGTGATATCACCCAGTATGGATGTCATGTCTGTACCCACAGTAGCTTAATACACAGCTGTCATGCTCTTGGATCAGTAGACATGTTTGGAACGTGGGACATTCTCACTATTATGTGGCAGCTACACGGTGCATGCTGGTATATTCATACATACCTGTGAGTAGTCCACATTGACACATGAGACACTAACTGCAAACACTGACATCCACCAGCACGTGCAATTAGACCTGAAGGAGGAAAGCAGAACATCATGACCAACATGCAGTTACTGTTGTTACACAAGACACATACTGTTAACAGTACGAAATGCATTGTACACCTGTAGTACATGGTATGTCTGCTGCCTGTCAACAGTACTCAACAACTGTAAACTACACTTATCTTCCTAGCCTGTTCACCCTGTGTATCAGACCATATGAGCATGTCCCTGCACCGATGGTGTGGAAGTCAGGGATGCGGCACAGGCATCATCATATGCACAGAGTGATAATGTTTGCCAGAGGCCTAGGCTGCACCATTGTGTGGCATCATGTGTGTGGGTTAGGGCCTTTGATCTAATTGGGCGTATGTGGATGTTATGCATGTGTGTGATGCGGTGCCCTACATATGTTTCCAGTGTGTGTGTGTGTGCGTATGTATGCACACAGTTCTGGCATGTGTCTGGCCTACACAGGGGTATTATTGACAGCTGCGGACTGTACAGGCCAGGTTTTATAGCTCATGGTGTCCGGCTACAGACATGTGACCTGTGCCTGCCAGGGGTTGCACAGGCACTACCAGGCAGAGGTGCAGATTGGGTACTGTCTGATGACACTTGTCCACTGGAACCATGTCCCTGTTGGGACCATCCGGGGACACGTGCTCGTGGCCTGCTGTGTCGTGGTGAGGACAGCATAGCACGAGCTGCACTGCTGCTGCTACTGCCACTATGGGAGCAGACATGTGAGGTAGCTTTTACACGTAGACTTGAAACAGGTGATGTAGTAGGCCGACGTCCACGTGCCCGACGCCTCACTCCTACCAGATGTTCCAACACAGACAGCTCACGCTCGCGGATTGTCATGCCACGGTCAAGGACTCCAACCATGTTACCCAACCGTCTATCCAAAGCTTCAGCAATCTGCTGTTGAGCATTTACCATTGCCTGGATGTTGTTGTTTAAAGAACGGACAGCAGTCCTCTGAAGCCTCTGATCTTCTCTGTTGTGCCGTTCAGCACGTGCCTGTGCCTCCATTACAGCCTGAAACATGCGTCTGACGACACCAGCTGCTGCGCTCTGTCTTGCAGGAGCATGTTGGCCAGAGGTCCTCCTACGAGCAGCACTGGCAACATGCCTGTGTGGGGCACGACCAGTCAGTTGGCTGACACCATGGTGTGCAGGCACACCTTCCATAGCCCCCACACATTTCTGTTCCAAACTACCACATGCCAACTGTCTTTCCTCTATGGCCACTGTTAATGGGGTATGTGCAGGCATGGGATCTGTGTGAGGGGATGAGGGGGATATAGGTGGAATGGCAACCAATGGCACAGATTCAGCCCCTGACAACCCTGCCTGTGCCTCAATCATATGTTCATCATCACTGCTAGAGTCTGTGGGGACACTATCAGATGGACCGCAGGAGGGCAACGCACCTACATCACCTGTTAGGGCAGACAAGAACTGTACATTACAATTTATACAATAGACACACACACGCATGTGATATGACAGAAGGCATGCAACATGCATGTGATACGGCAGATGGCATGCAGTGCAGATAATAACAGTGGTAGTTATATGTCCCTGGCTTGCACACAACAGCATGCATGTGTCATTCACAGACGGCATGCAAATTACACAAGCATAATAGTAGTTAGCATACATCCCTGTGTTACATCATGTAGACCATCACAGGTTAACAGTACACCTGCCTGATGTGTGGCATATGACCTTGGCAATCACATGTAGTATGACATGTGATCTGCTGATGTATGCAATGACATGCATACATGTTTAACACAATGGTATCCTGTCAAATATACAGTGGGGTAATGTGTCCCAATGTAGTGTTGTCTGTCCACCCTACACATATACTGCACATTTAGCTGATGTGCATGGCCATTGGAGGAAATCATGAGGCATCTCTATTGCTATACAGTGTGAGTTACATACACAGTTCATAGCCATGACTGTGCTCAGATACAATACATACATACTGTGGAATGTGACCCACGTCACTGAGGTGCATACACACTAAACCATGATGTGGAATGTGTGACACAGGTCACTGAAAGGTGTACGGATGATACCCCTGCACATCTGCAACCATATTGCTGCTGCCTGGCAACTATGGCCAGACATGGCAAACATGTTGGTACACCATGTCCCACATGACATCTGTGTACCACACACACACACACACACACACGAGGAGCAAGTATGACATTGATGTCAGACACCAGCAAGGGGAATGTACTGTATCTATGGTCTGATGTGGATACTGTACAGGTGACTGCTATTATGTCTTGACACCCTCAAGATGGTCAACACATCTTATGTGGTGGATTGATGTCACGCCTACACAAGATGTGCACAGGTCTATAGGATGTCTAGTGTTCTACACCTGCAATACAACCATTACACAAAGGCCATAGTTGGACCATGTGTAGCCATTGTACGACAGAGTGTACACACAAGGGCATCACGTCTACTGTGTGTGTTGCTTCATGTCTCTGGCCATCCTCCATGGCCATGTGTGTACATGTGCTGGCCAAATTATTGTGAAGGGCATCTATTTCACATGTCTGTGTTGTCCCATATGACATACACCCAGAGATGTCATGTGCTCCACTGACGACAGGGTTATGTAGACAAAGGGTGGTATGTTTGGTATGTGGATATGGTTTTCAGGTTAGTTAGGCAGTGTTGCAGCCATCCCACTAGATGTCATGGACATGTCAAGATAGCACATCACACTGTGTGACATTCATAGCAGGGCTATGATCCACACCAGTGAATCCTGTGGGCTGGCTATACTCCAGCCCACTGTGTAGTACTGTTTGTATTCCCCACATGTGTAGTTCTGATCTGTAGAACATGTCCCTACAGTGAACAGCACCTCCACCATTGTATGCAGAGCTGTCCACACATCTGGCAATGACAGTTTGTGAGGATTCATGTGATTGATTCACATAGTTTGCAAGAGTTGCACATGGGTAGGCATTGTGATGCATTGCAGGTCCGACCTGTATATTGTGACAGGACCATACATTATGTGCATATGTGGTAAATGGCCACATGGCAGATAGATCTGTGCATTACGATGCCTGATAAATAATAACAGTCTCACCTGCAACAGGCTGCTGTTGCAGTGGAATGCCAGAGGTACCTAAATAGGAGTAACACAGCAGTATGAGCATTATACATGCCCTGCATGAGAGCTACAGGGTACAATGTGCATGTTAACATATACACCAGTACATTAGACTATACTATGGTGTATGCACGTGTGTGCATACACAGAGTAGCATACTATAGTATGCGCCATGTGACTATACATGCCTTGCATATGATGTTACATTACATATTGTACAGTGACACATGCAACTATATGGAATATAGTTGTTATAGGTGCGGTAGTGACATACCAGGCAACTCCAGGCTCGGTGGTTGAGAGACACCCACCTCCACAATATCGGCTAAGGCTTGTGGATGTTGTTCTGCAGGTGTCCCCAGGTTGGCCAGTATCTCCTCGGTACGTGTGAGTGGGGGCTGGGTTGATGCTCCATGACCTGTTGCACCTTGTTCCCTGGCATCTGCATTTGCACGCTGTTTCGCTCATCTAATGAGGTCTGTACAGTGTCTGCGCACCTGCTGGTATGTGCGGTTGTGGCCACCCATATCATTAGCCCTCCTGCGAAGTTCCATCTACAGGGCATCCCGCTGCTGTGCATCCTGTGGCACATAGCTGAACAGGATATCATGATTGCAATGTAGGTATGGGACGAGGGCCTCATCCTCCAAGCGGGTATAAGGGGGTAGCCTTGCACGTGGCATACCTGGAAGACATAATGATGGAGACAGGTCACAGTAACTCAGAGAGACATACAGAGCTACAGCCGAACATACATGTGTATCACATTTATTATGATTAAATAGTTGTATTTGCAAATATACATGACACTGACACCACTGACATGCTTGTGTCATACACATGTGACACTCAATGGTGAGTGGATATTATCACCATATATGTGTGTGTGTGTGTGTGTGTGTGTGTGTGTGTGTGTGTGTGTGTGTGTGTGTGTGTCACCTGATTAAATTGCTCATACTCCATGTGGATGCTATCTTGATGTGAGCATGTCTGTTTGCCTGTACTGGTGTTTCTACCAATCAGCACATGGCTGGATGTGTCCACATTAATGCAGTCAACCTTGATGCTGTGTATATGTCACATAAAAAGACTTACACTGCCTTAACAGACATGACCTGTGACCCTGCAGACTTGCTCACGTAAGGTTTTACATGTATGTGTTCTGTCATATACATCTACACGGCACTGTACAGCAATTCAACATCCTGCCGTGTATCACCTGTATTGCACATGTGATACACATGGGACACTAGCTAGCCAGATGGTATTTGCAGGGATGGATATCACCTATAGCATGTACAGTCAAAGTCAACTAGTAGGCTATATGCCCTGGGCCATGTATGAATCTAGGATGAAAGGTTACCTGGCTGCCGACAGGCAGGTCTCTGGGGCCAGGTGGAGCAGTGCCACATAATTGATCCACAGGGTTAATGATACATTTACCATGTGGTCATCACACCATGTCTGATAGGGGAATGATGTGCAGCTTTGCTGGACAGGAATGCATAGTATGGCAGGACTATGTAAAGTGTATGGGACAAGGATCTGTCCTGCATGTGGTGATCCTAGTACTAGGAAGGTGGATGTCCATGAAGTATGTATTTGAGATCAGGATGTGTACGTGTAGCATGTCCAACATCACTGGGTTGGACATGGATTTATTCAGAGTATGCATCATGCTATATAGTGGAGATGGGGAATGGGAAGGCTGGTGTAGGCCATCTGAACATGGCCAATACCCCTTAAAGGAAATATGTGATCTGATATGGGTCATTTGAGTGTTGTGTATGGCTGGACAATGATCTCTATATTCATGGATGGCACCCTGTCATGAATAGGGTTGCCACATATGACTACCTGACAGGTATGGTGACGTAGCTATCACAGGAAAGACAACTGCCCAGCTGCATCCCTTACACACAGTGTCCATTATGTTGACCACTGCCTAGGTGGTAGTTCATGGTTACAGGGTTATTAACATAGGAGTGACAATGCAATATGTAGCTGTCAGATTGCGGCCATATGTCACACACACTTCACCCACAAAGCCCCTTCTGTATGTTGCCCTTAATAGTCTGAGTCGGCTATTGCTCCTAGGTCATAGTCATTTGCATACTTCAATAGGCAGATGCCTTCTGTTTGTCTGTGTGGTATGGACTACAATGAGGGGGAAATGCAATTAATTAACCCTTTCTTACTGTAGCTGGCACTGGTGTGATGTGCATGTATTATTCAGACACCTTCTGTAGTGTTGGTTCTGCCAGCAGTCCCGTTGCAAAACACTCCTGTGACATAGGAATGTACATCTAGTATACCGAGTGTAGGTGGACACAGTATGGGTGATATGTCCTATGACCGGGCAAGGTTATGATATGCAGTGTGAAATCAACCTTACTGTCATCTACATCTGTACTGCTGACATCAAATACTTTGATCAAGGTTCATGGCCTTTCAGACCAGACTCAGCAGGGTAGTTGTGCAGTACTTCCCATTATCAGTGGTGTCTTCCCCTTTGTGGGTTGTGATACCTGTTGGTGTGCACCATTCAGTGTGTACACAGCCTGACATGAAGCTATGTTTTACATGATGTGTACGTGAAGAGCACCTTGTTTTGCCATATGTGTATGATACAACCTGTGATGTGGACAGGTCCCATGCAGCCTGAGTGCAGCTTGTAACTGCACAGTTGTGGGTACAGGGGCTCTGTGGTGTACATGGATATATGACTGTGTACCTGTTGGGGGGGAGGGGGCAGTGTGTTTATGTTATCCAAGACCCTATCTGGATTGCTTATTCATGCTCAGCACTCGTTCAGAACTTGTAAGCACTATGTAAGCTACTAATTACTATAACACTCAATCTTCCTCATTACCTAGAAGTAAACGGGTTTTGTACATACTTTTCTCACTTGCTTAGAGTAAAATAGCTCTTGTACTCACTTTCTTCACTTATCTAGGGGAAATTAGTTTTATATTCAGGCATGCCCAAGGGTCAGCTGCCAGTGTTCTCTCCTGTCTATCTGATAAATCTGGACATCTTGAAGCAATGTAGACATTGCCTCATGTACACAGACAACCCTCTCTGAATACCACCCAACACTACAACCTGTGAGAGATGCACTTATCTAGCCAAACTGGAGATAAAGCTCTCTCCAACCAAGCCTGACCCTGACAGTCATGTGGAGAAGGTAAACATTCGCACCACACCACACATCACTCTGAATCTATCCCCACCATTAACTGACAAAACTACTTGTGTACCAACTCATTAGCTCAACGCTTTCTGGAATTCATAAACACCAATGCCCTGTATCAACATATCCACACACCTACCAGGGGCAACAATATCCTAGACCTAGGCATTACCAACATAAGTGACCGGTGTTCCACACCTGAAGTCAACTCCTCGTTGGTCCGATCTGACCATAAGCTGAACACCGTTGATATCCAAATCCTGCCCCCACCCCCCATTAAGGGAACCACAGTATAATATGTCTACAAAGCCAACTTCATGCTTCTTAAGACAGACGTGGTGAACGTCATGACACCTATGCAGATGGACAATACTGTTACAACTGCTGAATCCTACACAAATGCACTCTATAAGCACTTGCACAAGTGCATGGATCGTGCTATCCCAAACAGAACCAAGATGCTATATTCCTAATTAAGGAAGCCAATCTGGTGGTCCTCTGCCATAAACAAACTGTACAACAGGAGGAAGACACTGTTGCAAAAGAGAGTACAATCCGTACAATCCCATGTGTGGAGGAGCTCCCTGGTCAGCCTCAGTAAGAAGGTGAGATCCCTTATAAGATCCTCCAAAGCTAGCTACGAAAACAAAACCGTCACTAATTCCAACAACAACCACAAAGCATTCTATAGCTATGTCAAATATCTCAATGTCAACACCCAGACCTGCTCTGAGTTACAGCACAAAGGCACGAACATTACAGAACCAACTGATATTGCCAACATCCTGGCAGATAGGTTCAGTGCTACCTTTCCCCCCCTCATCCCCTAAAGGGCCCATATCTATACAGGAAGAGTACGGAGTCCCTGTACTCACAACTACGCAGGTAAAAGCTGCACACTCTAAAGCCAATATCACACCATCCATGGGACTGGACAACATCCCAGGCTGCGTTTTACATGAACTTCAGAACGTACTGGCTCCACACCTATGCACCATGTTCCATAACAGCCTCGCATCTGGCTTTGAGCCCCCTGAATGGCGCACAGCAACAGTTATCCCACTCCACAAAGGTGGCGCCACAACAGACCACGGGACCTATTGCCCTACAGGCCTGACTAGCCTGGTCTGCAAGGCTATGGAGCACATCATCATGGATCTTAGTCACAGAGACATTGGGTACCTCTAAACCTTTGACCCCTCCCAGTTTGGCTTTGTTAAGGGCAGACCATGCCTCCTAAACCTGGTGGACTTCTTAGAGACAGTTACCAAGGCATTAGATGAGGGGTAGGAGGTCCACAGAGCCTACCTAGATCTCTCAAAGGCTTTCAACACTATTCCTCATTCTGGTATTATCGACATACCCATCCGCCTGAACATTAACCCCTACGTCATGTGATGATTTGCAAAGTGGTTCATGGACAGAACCCACACAGTGGGAATTGCATACCCTAGGTCTGACTGTATACCAGTTACAAGTGGCGTCTCCCAGGGCACAGTCCTAGGACCCCTCATGTTCAGTATATAATTCTCTGATGTACAGGCAAGCACAGGAGGGCTTTGGCTGAAAAGGTTTGCAGACGACTGCAAACTAGGGGACATAATTGTTTCCCGAGCTGTTACAGACACCCTCTGGAAGGGTCATACTGAGATGGATACCTGGTGTCAATATCATGGCCTCAAGTTGAATGCCAAAACGTGCATAGTCATCCCCTTTGGATATAACTAATTACCCTCGGACTACCACATAGGTGCTAGTCCCCTACATACAGAAAATATAATAAGGAATCAGTAGATAGCAATCTCTCCTTCGATACCCATAATGACAAGGTGGTTAGAATATCCTTCTATGTGGCCCCCCCAATCTCTAATGGGTTCACATCCAGAACAAAGAAGGCCATTGCGCCTCTCTACTCATGACTTATTAGAGCCATTAAAGGATACAACACCCCATTTGGGATGTACCTTACAAGACAACTGCAACAGCTTGGAAGACCACAACAGTACCACACCAAGAGGATTACTGACCTCAAACAGATGAGCTATGCAGCTCTACCTAAGTAACTCCAGCTGTACTCTGTTGCATACCGCATACTCACAGGTGATCTCTGCTTGACATACAAGGCCCATGTCCAACCCAGTATTGCTGGATATGCTCCACCTAAACAGAGGCCCCTGAGAGCCACATGCGCTAGGAATATACACCTAACCACAACGATGACTAGGACGTGCTGGACGGATAGATTCCTGACCCTGAGACTCCCCATGCTTTGGAACATGATTTCAATGTACATCAGGCAGGGCCCCTCACTAGCACTTTTCAAGGGAAACCTTGAAGGGGTGGATGGGAGACAGACATATACCCCGGGGATTACTACAGTGGCTCTGCCGGACAGAGGCATAAGGAACTAATGGCTCTGCCGTTCAGAGGCACAGGGAACTAACCTATGGAGGTGGCAAAAGCCAACACACTAGCTAGGCTTACCCTTGGTAAGAAAGCCTAGTACCTACCTTTGCACTTATTACATGTCTTATGTGCATTGATAGTTAACTAGCTCTTCTATTTTACTTTGCTATCATGCAGAGAAACTGTCGGGTGACTACAAGTCATATGTATCCTGTTATTGTGTATTGTA
>NC_056741.1:1225660663-1225695663 GCF_019279795.1 Protopterus annectens | reverse complement strand
GGCATGGGCATACTGGGCAACCCTCCGTCTGCCTACTTGGGCTGGCACAGAGTGTTCGTGGTCTGAGTCTCTCTGTGCCTGTGGGGCCCTTAGCAATGGTGGTGGGCTGTGAGGGCCTTCACCATTCTGTCCCTGCTGCAGCTGTTTCCGCGGTGATCATGCTGTGTAGCATGGTGCAGCCTCACAGTTCGACATGCCCCGTTCGTCTCAGTTAGAGTCTTCTCTGTGTGTGTTATTGCGCGGAATGAAGTTCCTTCACTGAGGTTGTTGGGCGTTAGGCCCAAGCCGCAGCAAATGAAATCTACTGCCAAAAATTAGCGGACCACCGTTCGCTGTAACGACTAGCCGGGAAAGGAAAAAGCAGCAGAAAAGCAAGCACATACTATGAAGATGTGGGCATACATGCCTGGAGAGTACTGCAAGGCTCCACCAGATATGTCCAAGGAATGGAACCATGATTTCAGCATTCCAAACACGTACTCTATGATGATTCTGGTTTCAGCGTGTGCCTCATTATGGTGTTCTTGCGTGGCTGTGTGTGCATTTCTGATGGGAGTCATCATCCACGGTTCCAGTGCATAGCCAGCATCCCCCACCAGGTGGCCATATGGGATGTCCCCCCTGGCAAATACCTGATACAGCTCTGAGTTATGCCAGATGTGGGAGTCGTGATAGCTTCCAGGGCTGCCAGCACACACATCCATGATAATGCCCTGGGCATTGCACATGACCTGTCAGTTGATGGAGGGGTATCCCTTGCAGTTTATGTAGTGTCTACCCTGCTCACCGGGTGGTGTCTTGATGTGTATGTGCATGCAGTCTATTCCACCCAGTACCTCCGGGTAGTCTGCCACACGGTGGAAGAGACGCATATTGCTGGCCAACTTCTCCTGCGTTCGGGGGAAGTATATGTGCTCATTGGGATGTGGTAACCTGGCATCCAGGAACTGGTGGAGTACCCTGGATGCTGATGCCAGTGAGATTCCCATGATATCCCCAGTTGGCCTTTGGAAGGTACCTGAGGCTAGTATTCTCAAGCTTACACATACCTTTGTGTCCACTGGGATGGGTTCCCCTCTGTTACTTCTGGCTCTGAGGCGTGGCCGGCACAGCTCAACAAGTTGTTGTATGGTGTCCCTATCCACCCTGTAATGCTCTATCTACAGATCATGTAGCCCCTGGTAGGTTACCCTGGGTCTGAACACTCTTCTCCTCCTCCGGTGTCTGAGATGGTTGTCAGCATCATCCTCCACACCATCATCCTCCACACCACTGTCAGTCTCCAACACATGCTGGTGAATCAAAGCTATGGCAGCCCCTAACATGTACATATTAAAAGTTCCCCGTCTGTATACACCAATGGTGCATAGTGTCTGGGAATACACAAGTGTGTGTGTGTGTGTGTGGGGGGGGGCTTTCACACCTTAAACTATTGTGCAATGGATGATGCTGGTGTAATTGGGTGTGTATGTGCAATTCCAGCTGCGGGGTATCTTAATTATGGGTTTTACAGCAGGTACTGCTATTGTGGGGCCTTTGGTGTTGACTTATGCTTGGCTGCCGTGATTCATCTATTGCCCCTTACTTCACTTTTCCACCTGATTCCTCTCCCATTGTCAGGCATGCATCCAGCTGCCTGTGTTCTTGTTTTGTACTTTCACAACCTAGGATTGTGTTGGGAAATGTATTATGTAGCTGATCTACTGCAAGTTTGCTTTGTTCTGCTGTGACGGTTCTCTTTTCTTTGCAGTACAGCACCTCCCATTTCCTGTTCTGCAGGTAGCTGCTAGCAGCCTTGTTAGCGGTTGTCAATGGCCACCTGCGAGTTCATAGCTGTTAATTACTCATTTGTACTCCAATTACCATGCTGCAGCATTTCCTTATTGTCTTCCCATATCCTTCCTGTTTCAGCTGTGGTGCGTGCCACGCAAAGCCGTTTACCATGTTTTGAGCGCGTTTTCATCCACATTCACATGCACTTTCGGTTACCTTGTGTGCTCTCAGCTAAGCAAAGATATGGCTACTTCCACACCCCTATCCTGTGGCTTTGCTTAGCAACAGACAACCCGGATTAGCAATGCTCCACTGTGCTTACAGCTACGGTGGCACACCCCTCTCTTGATGTCATGTTTACCTCCAGGCCACACCTCGGTGTTGTACCGCTATGCTGTCAGGTACATCCTTACGCCAACGGGGAGTTTACGATTCAGTATTACTTGACTCATTTGCATGGCATTGACTACTAATTCCTAGTTACCGTGCAGAACACTGTCACAGACCCTTAGCAACCTTTGCGCCATGATTGTGGTGTAGCATACATGCCATTGACTATTATGGGGAATTCATGAATTGTGTTACATTGCAGTTTTATGACATATAAATATATTTTCATTGTGATCCCTTTTGTGCACTGATGCACTGTGGTTTTACTTTGCGTTAGCATGGCCATGACATTAAATGTTATTTTGTATGTGTTGTGCATGTTTTTTTTATGCCATTGGCTATATATTTAGCCATTGGCATATATTAACATTATAATGCGTAAGTTTGGTCCACTTTCATGGCTCCGATTTTATGTTTGAAAAAATGTAAACCATTTTTTTTTTGGTTTACATTTCTTCATGCTTACGCTACGCCTGCACCACTTCATGAATCGCTATATACCTTCATTTGCATGCTACACTGCTGCGCATGGGGTAATTAGCATACATGCACCAGGAGCTGCACAGCTCTGGCGTACGCTGGTAGTGCATATGTAGAAACAGCTCGTACCTGAATCGCTCTGCGGCCATATTTGGCACTAGATCTCCGGCGCCTGGCGCAAGCAAATAGCTAAGCTACATGAGACACATTTGGAAAGAACTGAACATGTGAATTTGATAAAAGAAAGGTTTTCAGGATGGTTATTCAGCAGAACACCTGGGACAAAGGAAAAGAAGAGTACTTGTATTAATTGCAAGTAGAACTCCAATAGTGATAGAATAGAATATAAAAGATAATAATGGTAGATTTGTAATACTAAGAGGCTACTGGCAAGTGAGGAGGATTACAGTGGCATGTATTTATATTCCACCTAAAACAGTTATAATGGAGCTTAAGAAAATTCTGGGAGAAATAATCAGCTTTCAGCAGGGAATCTTACTTATAGGTGGGGACTGAAATTTGATTTGCAATAGTGAAGGGTTTACTATCAATATTTCGAAATAAAAAAAAAAAAAAAATGGTATGAAACAGAGAAGTGTTGTACTGATACTGCAACGAAACGAATGGCCCTATTGTCGAAAAACAGCTGGTAATGCCAAAAATCTCGACAAAAACATTTTACGGCATTAACAACAATGCCACCCTTGCCGTAACTCCTTAATCCCTACTCCTAACATCCCATTTATGCAGGGGGCAAGCCCCCCTGCCCCCTAACTTAACATTCCAACTCCGAGATCGCACTACAGTGAGGAAAGGGATATATTTCCCCAAGCACACTGTACCACGTTCCCTTTACATGAGCGAACGTTATATTTGCGAATGCACAGTCCATTCGCAAATATGATGTTCGCTCATGTAACCTGCACACATATGAAATATTCGAACATCTGTTGTTTGAATACTTCATAGCCGTGCAATTGCACGGCAACATTTCAATAGTAAACCATAGTGAAGATGTGTTTGGCGGTGGTCTGCTTCAGTAGACCAAACTTTCACTTGCTCGACTTTTAAACCGCAGACAAAAAGGCCAACAACACCAGAACACTGACCTCCTGGAACACCGACTTTCCAATCCAGGTAAGTAACTGCTCTGCCAACCTTAACAAGAAATGAAAACCAAAGCAAACTAAACCCACCCGTGTGGGGGCGGCTTCACCCCCAATGCCACCGAGTGTGGGGGCTGCACCCCCCCACCCCTCAACTAAATATACCAACTCTGAGACTACACTACTGTGGGTGTAAGGGACAAAGTTCAACATGGTGGCCAAGTGGTTACTTACCTGGAGTGGAAAGTTGGTGTTCCTGTACTTCGGTGTTCTGGTGCTGTCAGCCTTTTTGTCTTGGGATTTTAACAGTTGGGTAAGTGAAAGTTCAGGTTTCTGAATGGGACCAGTCTGGGGGGCCCAGAAGGGAAAATATAACAAAGGAGGGTAGACTTTTAAAGAAATTTATGAAAATAATTGGCTTGGAAGATGTGAATTCAGTACTAGGAGTTCGGAGAGAATTTACATATTACTCCCCAGGATACGAAAACTGGGCTAGGCTAGACAGGATTTACATTTCTCAGGAACATGTGCGTTTAATTGAAGGTCTTGATGCATACCCAATAACTGTTACAGATCATGCGCCAATAATAACTAAAATAAAAACACAAGGTAATGAAATAAAAATGAGACACTGGCGCTTTCTTACCTATCTGTTGAAAAGAGAGGGATTTAAGGAATGGGTAGTGGAAATTAGGCTATTAGGGCAGATAGAAATTTCTTCTGAAAATATAGCTAGGGAGTGGAACAAAATTAAAGTGGAATTTAAAAATAGGGTGGAAATAAACGAAAGGGAGATTTGGCAAAAAAGTAAAAATAATCATTTAGAGGGACTGACAAATGTCAAAGTATTGCAAAATGGGGGAATCTCACAGAACAAGAGGAGGAGCAACAGCAGAATGCCAAACAGAAAATAAGGGATTACCTCGATAAAATGCATGAGTTTAGAAAGACTGCTGTTAAGCAACTGTTTTTCATAATAACTCTAGAGTACAAAAATGTTTAGCACAACAACTCATGCAACAGAAAGTAGAAAGGGCTGTCACCAAGCTCAGGGAGTCTACAACAAAGAACAAGGAATCCTGTAGAAGTATTAGAAATATTTCAGAAATTCTATGAAAGTCTATATAAAACAGAGAAATATGGAAATCAAGAAAAGGTACAAATGGAAATGTTTATGGAAGAATTAAATATATAAAGGTCGAGCTAGAAGAGGCTCAATTACTAACAGGATAGTAGGAGATCAGATAAAAATGGTGATGTATAACCAATCTACAGGAAAGTCCCCAGGAACAGATGGTATTCTTGTGGTAGAAGATTTGAGGCTAGGAGGGAAAAAATGGATAAAGATCTGGAAGGTTTTAATAGTATTTTAAGAGGAGCAGAAATACCAATATCCTGGAAGAAAGAGATGTTAGCTGTAATACCTTAAGAAGGTAAAGATCCATCAGCTCCAGCTGCATACAGGCCCAATTCAATACTAAACCACAATTATAAAGTGTTTATGTCTATAATGGCTAAAAGAATGGCGAAGGTGATGTCAAAATTGATAGATATGGATAATGTGGTTTTGTGGAGGGGAGGTAAACATTTGACAACATTAACAGAACACTGATGATCCACAGGAAATCAGAAATTAAGAAAATACCATTGCTGTTTTTGGATTCTGATGCAGAGAAAGCATTTGACAGAGTAAGCTGGGACTTGATGAGCAGAGCAAGAGAAGTATTTGCTTTCCCTGATAAAATTATAAGGCTGACTAGGAGGATATATGAGGGACCAGAGGCAAAAATTAAAGTGGGTGGGGTCCTCTCTAATAATCTCTGCTTGAGTAGAGGAACCAGAGAGGGATGTCCTCTCTCCCCTTTATTATTTGCATGATATTTAGAACCACTGGCAAAGAAAATAAGGGACTCAGAAATTCAAAGATATAATTGGCATGGTAGTCAAGAAATGCTGGCGCTATTTGGAGATGACATTATTTTATACCTGACAAAACCAGAAAGGGATATTACAATGCTGTGGAACATACTGAGACAGTTTCAAATCTTTTTGGGATACAAAATTAATGAAGCCAAAACAAAGGCTATAGCGGTAAATGATGTACCCACATACGAATTGGTTCAGCAATATCCATCCTTATGGGGACATGATAAAATGAAGTATTTAGGAGTATGGATTAAAAATGATTCTGGTGTGGCAGCTAAGAACATATGGGAAGAGACTAATTAAATAATACAAAAAATAAGAAAATGGAAGCTCTGTTACATGGATATCAATAATAAGATACAAGCAGTTAAAATGGTTTTAATCCCTTTAATCTTACACACAGATCAGGCATATTTTTATCAACTAGAGGAGATTTTGTGGATAGCAATTAATAAAGAGCTGAAGGATTTTATCTGGGAAGGGAAGATGGCAAGAGTCAAGTGGGATAAGCTGATTCTTCCAATAGAACAAGGTGGACTGGGATTACCTGATTTGAAGGGGAATTTCAGAGCTACACAGTTAAGGCTCCTATACATGGCACAGGCAGAAACCTGTAATTCAAAGTGGAAAGAGATGATGACGAAACAGGGGCGACGCTCAAGAAACAAGTAGAGACTGGGATTTTGGATGCAGATCCTTAAACAGAATAACAATTCATAAAAGTAGCAGAAAGTATTCTAAGAACTAAGCCAACACAGGAATGGAGAAAGGAGATTTTGCTGAAATGGACAACTGCGATTAGGGCTACAGACAATAGGCAAGAAGGGGCTGGATTTTATTGGAGAAAAGTGGCAAAAGAATCAAGGTATTGGGAGCAAATAATTAGAGAGGAACAGTAACAGAATGAGAAAAGGCCAAGAATTACTTTGGACTGCAGGCTAGAGATTGCCTTCCCTATCACGGATTGATATCAGAGTATAGACAAACAGAAAGAAATAGGGGAATCCTAAATGAAGGACCAACACTGGTAACATTTTTTAGTAGAATCTAGAATAGAAGCTGCTGATAAAAAAGGAATAATAATACAGCATATAAAATATTGCATGACAACTATAAGAATCAATCAGAGGAGGTTAGAAAGGATTGGGAAGAGAGATTGGATAAGCAATTTATAAAGAAACAATGGGGGATACATGTATGTCTCCCAAATGTCTAGAAGGGTTTAGGATCTTTGCTTGGAAGTGTTTACATACGTATTTTTATAAACCAAGTAGATTCCAAAGATTTTTTTCCTCAGGTAGATAGCTAATGTTGGGAGTGTGATGGGGAAGAAAGAGGTAATTGGGAAAATATTTTCTGGGAGGGTAATGAGTTGGCAGACTTTAAAAATTTCCTGCAGACTACTCTATCAGAAATTATGAGTTAGCACATTGGTATGATTAAGGAAATGATTTTTTGAGCTATGACAGAGAATCGGAACTTCCTAAACACAGTAAGGCCTTGCTGAGTCTAATTATGGTAGCTGCCAAAAAGTAATTACTAGGAAATGGAAATCAAATTCTAAACCAACTGTACTAGAAGTAGTGAATATAGTAACAAAGATAAAACAACTGGAAATGGGATCTTCGGAAAAGGGAAGAAGCAAATTACAAAAAAATGGAAATTGTGGGAACAATACATGTAGACGAGGAATGGGGTTTAAACAAAGGTAGCTTTGAATGAGCTTTATGTTTGACTGACAGTTACTGGAAAGATTATAAGTGTATAATATATTTGCAACTAAAATTATGTCAATATGGTTTATTTTCATTTATATACATGTATGTTTGCCTATGTCATGTGATCATTTAATAAAGATGTTTCTTTTTTAATAAAATAAAAGAACAGATAAAAAAGTACTGCTTATATGGTTACATACATTATGGCTTGAACAGGTGTGCATTCCTCTGTTCTACCTGATTTGGTACGGTTACTTGTCTGTTATACCGTCACCTGTATTTTAGTTCATTTGCAGGAAATGTCTGGAAGTTTACATAACTGTGTAGTTAAAATAAAAAAAAAAGAACTACTAAGAACTGCCAATTTTTGTTCAAACAACTAACTATATTTTCAGCTAGCTGCACTCTGTAACATACAATCCCCCCTCAGCAATTTATGGACCTTCTTTCCAGTTACTTGGATTACCATTCCTATAAGGAGATTCTCAAGAAGTTTTCAGAATGTCTTGGTCTTTAGAGACCCTCGCTGTAAAACACTGTCAATTTATCTAGCTTCTTCATTAAACTATCCCACAGCCTATGCACTCTTAACCCACAGCAATTTGTCAGAGGAAAATACAGACATTAAATACTGTGAATGAAAACTTTTTCCATGTCTGACTTTTACAGTGGAGGTCGGTTGTCTACAAAGACTAGCAGGAATCTTTCTACTAGGACAACTTGTAAGTGTCAGACACAAATAATTAACTGTACAATCACTCAAAAACTTTAATCCACATCTGTTGTCAGTAATATCTTCAAAACCTGACATAACTAGATGCAAGGGACTTGAAGAAAATCTGTTCTAATGGTTAGGATGTCAGTGAGGGTGCAAGCATCCCCTAGGGTTGCTTGGATGACAGCCTCTTTGAAGTTGGTCGATGCTTGATGGTCAGTAGACACAGGGGCCAACAACATAGAAATAATGAAATAGATAACAGAGAAAAGTTTAGGTAGAATCCAAGGTGGGAAGACCTTAAGCTTGGAAGAGGGTATACAGCAGACAAAATGCAAAGAAGAGGTCTGAGAAGCAGAAGAAAGATAAATCAAATAAACAGGCTGGAAAAACTGAAGCAGATTCCAGAAGAAAAGGAAGATGGAGCAGTGGGACTGAAGAGGCAGAAGGCTGGTTTATGCTATGGGACCACATTAAGAGAGTATGGTTAAAGAAAAGGATATTGGAGAGTTACTGAACTGCAAGGAATGTTATTTTTACTTCCCTGCCCTTCAACTGTCAAGGCTCCCCTTTACAGATGAGGCTATCCAATCTGTCTGAGATGAGAGATAGCTGGAGGAATCAGTCATCCAGGCATGTTGCTTGTGCCCCATCTAATGAAAGAAGGCCAGAGCCAAAATAGTAAACGCCCAACAACTACCAGTGTGGAAATAAAGATAATCCTAAAATAAAAAACACAGCAACCACAAACTATAGAGGGGAAGGAGGGAGGGATAATTGGACTGCAGCAATGTAGATCCTCGAACATCTACATTTATGGTAGGTACAAAACTGTACTATGTTTTTCGTCTCACATTGCTGCAGTCATAACCTGTGGGTAGAATCCCAAAGCAAAGGAAAAGGGAGGCTGGCAAACTAAATAGCATTAGGAGCTGCTAACATGCCCTGTAAAACTGCAGTGGCAAACCCAGCCCTGGACTTGGAATAAAGAGGGAGATGGTAATGCTTAGTAAAAGTGTGTACTGAACTCCAAGTAGCTGCCTCCAAAATATCCTTAGTAGCTACACCCCTCAAAAAGCAGTAGATGTGGCAGTAGCCCTAGTAGAA
Organism: Protopterus annectens; assembly: GCF_019279795.1. Classification (NCBI taxonomy): domain Eukaryota; kingdom Metazoa; phylum Chordata; order Ceratodontiformes; family Protopteridae; genus Protopterus; species Protopterus annectens. Next base: position 1,225,686,448 of record NC_056741.1, on the reverse strand, counting down.
TGAGGTCTGATCCCAGCAGGAACATTCTTCCCATGATGAGAATAACAAAAAGCAATACATTGACCAATCCACTTTGAAATAGTCTGCTTTGAAACAGCTTTCCCTTGTGAACCCAAAGCAAAAGAAACAAATAACTGTTGAGTCTGTCTGAACTCCTTAGTTCTGCTCAAATAGTAACGTAACTGCCTGTGGATATCCAAAGAATGCAAGACTTTTCCCCCTTATTTTGGGGATCAGCATAAAAAGTAGGCAAATGAATAGACTGGTTCAAGGCCACATTAGAAATCACTTTAGGCATAAAAGTAGGGTTAGTTCGCAAAGAAACTCTATCCTTATGAAATATCAGAAAGGGTTCAACTGCCATGAGTGCCTGCAATTCAGATACCCTCCTAGCAGAAGTAATGGCCAACAAAAAAGCAGTCTTCCAAGACAAAAACTTCAATTCAGACGTAGCTGCAGGTTCAAAAGGAGGTAAAGTAAGCTTCTCCAACACAAAATTGAGATCCCAGGAAGGAGTAGGAGCTCTACGTGGGGTCTTATATTCTTTGCCCCTCTAAGAAATTGTTTGAACAAAGGGTGAGAAAATAAAGGAGGGTCACAATCATAGTGAGCAGAAATGGCTGCAGCATGAACCTTCACAGAAGAGAATGACAAACCCTTGTCCAGTAATTCAGTAAGATACTGTAGTGCAAAACTCAAATTAGGCACTGAAACATCAAAGCCCTTTGCTGTGCTCCAAAGAAAAAATCTGTTCCATTTATCAGCATAAACTTTTCTAGTACTAGGCCGCCTGGCTTCCAAAATGACATCTAAAACCTGTTGAGGAAGCTGAGACCCCACCAGCTCCATCACAGAATACGCCAGGCTGTCAGATGCAGGGACTGCACCCGAACATTGAGAAAATGATTGTTTGACTGGGATAACAAATGAGGAACCTGTGGCAGAAGCCAAGGAGGCTCCTGGATTAAACTCCTCAGCAGAGGATACCAATGCTGACGTGGCCAATCTGGTGCTATTAGAATCATGCAAGGCTTGTCCCGCCTGACTTTCAAGAGTACCTTGGGAAGAAGAGGCAGAGGAGGAAAAGCATAAACTTGAAGGTTGTTCCAACTGAAAGATAGAGCATCCACTTTCCAAGCATTTGGGTGGAACATCTTTGTGCAAAATTTTGGCAGTTGAAAATTCAGTGGAGAAGTGAACAGATCTATGTCTGGAGTTCCCCAAGCCACGGTCAATTGTTTGAATACCCGAGGATCCAGCTTCCACTCGTGGGGATCCACAATTTGCCTGCTCAATACATCTGCTAGGGAGTTCTGTGCTCCTGGCAGAAACCGTGCTTGAAGATTGATTTGCAAACTCAGAGCAGTCTCCCACAAAATCATTGCTTGTCTGCAAAGAGGGTAGGAATGGGTTCCCCCCTGCTTGTTGATGTACCACATGACTGTTGTGTTGTCTGTTTGAATCAACACCTGTCCCGGCTGAAGTAGGTCCTTGAAGGCCATCAAAGCAAATTGGACTGCTAACATCTCCTTCATGCTGATATGCAAATGTAGTAGTTTGGGAGGCCACACGTCTTGTATCCATTTCCCATTGAAGTGTGCTCCCCAAGCCAAGTCCGAGGCATCCGTCGTTAGGATCTGACTCGCCTCTGGTCGGGTCACAGAGAGTCCCTTGTTTAGGTGACATTCCTGAGCCCACCACAAGAATTCCTTCTGGATGCAAGGTATAATCCGAATGACAGTGTCCAAACCGTGGCAGTGTTGAGTAGCTTCCTCATATGCAGTTTGGCATTGGGAAGTACTAGAATGCAAGATGCCATGAACCCCAAGGCTTGAAGGACTGTCCTTGCAGTCAGCCTGGACATTACTGATAACTGCTGGAAGTATAGATGAAGAGTTCTTTGTTTGTCCGGGGTCAGAAATGCCATCTGAGAAGCTGTATTCAGTCTCACACCCAGAAAGCACATGTCCTGAGAGGGCACTAGACTGGACTTTATTTCGTTCACAGAATACCCTAGGCACCTTAAAACTGCCATTACATACTGGAGATGTTGTAGTAACTTGTCTTTGTTTTGAGCAAGAATCAGGCAATCGTCCAGATAAGGATAAATTTGTATTCCTCTCTGTCTGAAAAAGCAATTACAGGAGCCAGAACTTTTGTGAATACTCTGGGCGCAGTAGATAAACCAAAGGGCAATGCAGAGAACTGATAATGAGAAGTACCAGCCCGAAATCTCAGGAATCTCCTGCAGCTGGGCCTGATAGGGATGTGAAGATAGGCCTCTTTGAGATCCAGGGTTACCATCCAGTGATCTTCACCCAGCATAGGCAGAAGTTGTTGTAATGTTAACATCTTGAACTTTGGAATGTCTAGGTAGGTATTGAGAATGGACAAATCCAGAATTGGCCTCCAAGTGTTTCCTTTCTTTGGCACTAGGAATAGACGGGAATAAAAACCTAGGCCTACTTCTGACGGTGGGACCACCTGAATTGCCCCCATCTGTAAAAGTAAAGAAATTTGCTCCTGAGCCTCCATCCTTTGCTGAGGAGGCACATCCGGCATGCCTTTGAAAGGAGGAAAAGTGTGAAAATAAAACTTGTACCCGTGATTTATTATATCCAACACCCATTTGTCCTGGGTGACCAAATGCCAGTTTTGTTTGAAAAGTCCCAACTTTCCTCCTAGAGGAGCTGCCAGTAGAGAAGGGTCTGGCAGCGGAAGATACAGGTCATTGGGTCTGTTTACAAAAAGGCTGACCCCTGCCCTCACCAGAAGACTATGCAGGAGAACTCCAAGTCCTAGGTCTGAAAGAACCCTGAGCGTGAGCTCTGCCTCTACCACGCCTAGACCTGCCCTTAGACTGATAATCCGAAGAAGGAAAAGACCATCCTCTAGCAGGCCAATTCCTACTAAACTTAGGGGGCTGCACCTGCATAAAATCTTTGACCGTCTGCATAGACTTAGCCTTATCTTCCATCATTTTCAAAACCGATTCCACAGAAGGACCAAAAAGTACTTCAGATTGAAGAGGAGCATCCAAAATCCGAGCCTTAACATGCTCTGACAAATTTTGATCCTTAAGCCAGGCATGTCTACGAATAACTGAACCTGTAGCAGCCACCCTGGATGCAGCCTGAAGAGCATCGAAACCACACTGCAAAGAATGCTTGCCAACTTGATCTGATGCATGAACCAACTCCTGGAGCTCCTTACACTCTATACCCTCAGATAAAGCATCCACCTTAGATTTCAATTGACCTAACAAAAAATTCTGATACTTCAGCATATGAAATTGTCAATTCAAAGCCCTCATAGCTAACGTAGAGGTGGTGTACACTTTTTTCCCCATCTATCTAAAGCTCTAGAATCTTTATCCAAAGGAACTGGATTCTTAGCCACAGAAGCCCTAATACCCTTCGGACCTTGAGTAATAGTTTCCGGATCAGCTCTAGGACTCTTGTACAAATACTTATGTGCTTCAGGAACTCTATAATATCTGTCTGGCTTAACAGGGGCAGGAGGTAAAGAATCAGGATTAAGGGAAGATTCAGAAAAACATCCTGAACAACTTCTAAGACAGGAGGAATAGCCAAGGGCCTATGCTGTGGCAGAAACAAAATTCCCTGAGCCGTTTCCGAGAATCCGAAAAATCCTGACCTTCCCACTTGAAATGCTCCCTCATGGAATGTAAAGTCTCAGAAAAAGAAAAATCCTCTGGAGGAGAAGCAGAAGGACAGGAGTCCTCTGCATCCGAATCCAAATAAGAAGGGAATTCCTGAATTTCTTCAGCTGAGGAATCAGAGTAGTCTGAGGAATGATCCATCCCCTCTAAATCTGCCTCCACCCTAGGCCTCTTCTCTGGGGGGGGCATAGAACCCTGATCAAAGTAATCAAGTCCTCAGCCATTTTTAACATATGCTTTTTAGGAACAGGGGCTGGAGAGCTAGAACTATGACCAGGGCCAACATGACAAGGTTTGGCCTTAGCATGGGCTTTAGCCACTGAAGTAGAAGGCCTAATAACCTTCTGTAAAGATGGAACTACAGACACCTGAGAAGCACCTTCAGCCGGGCCTAACTCCTGAGAGGCCAACTCCTGTAAAAGTAAAGGTTCCCCATGGAATTCAGCCGAACCCTCGGCAGGATCCACAGGTTCAACCGGAGGCTCCGTAGAACCGGCGTCCGCAACGGACGACTCAACCGGTTTAGACTTCAAAGATCTATCTTTACGCTTTTTAGCAGTAGCGGGCGTCGGAGGATCCGACGGCAAGTTATAGTTACACCTTTTACCGAAAACAAGCCTGGCACAGTCTAATCTCCGTTTAATGGTGCGCTTGTTAAATCTAGCACAAAAGCGACACCCGACCATGTCGTGCTCAGGCCCTAAGCAAGGAATACAGAAAGAATGAAAATCCTTATGAGGTATCTGTTTCCCACAAGAAATGCAATTATTAACTTTTTCTGACATCCGGATAACTGAGGCAAGAAAAGACAAAGATTTCCCCAACGGGGTACTTAGCCCAACTTGGTCTTCGGTCTGAAACTTGATAAATGAAAATTTCAGAATGCCGAACGCCACTTGCAAACGCTGCTTCTGCTTCGGACCACGCGGCAAGAAAGACTGAGGATATGGCGTCGGTCATGCGCTTATGTACTACGACGTACTGATGTCAGCTCTAGGCGACAATGACTGACGCCAGCCCAGCTCTTTGGTATTCGGGCCGATCGAGGACAGCGGACTACCCACAGGTTATGACTGCAGCAATGTGAGACGAAGAACATCTAGAATGTTTCAAAGCTGAAAATCTGCACTAAAAGATGTTATCATTAGCCTGCCCTCCCCATATGAGTTTAGGATTAATGGAGGTATGCCTGTTTCTTTCCTGCACTTTCTAAAAACATTCTGCCTAATTAGCTACTCCTAAAAATAACGCATATTCAGTGAGTCATACCTGCAAAGGATCAAGGAAGGATTAAATTCATCTAGACAGTCATTAAATAAAGTAATAAATAAACCTGCCATGTTATAAACAGTGATCACCATTGTGAATGAGTCTGGCATCTACACTGTCAGTTATAAACAATGAACAGTGATGAGCTTTCATTAATTTGCTGGACATGCAACACTAAAACAAACCATTGTGCCATATCTTGCATGTGGATGACTAATAGTTTAGCATATGGGAATATATGTATTATACACATACTGATGATTTATAGCAGTGGTGCACAACGTACGGCCCAGGGGCCAAATCCAGCCAGCCACGCAAAGTCATTTGGTCCCCAGAGAATAACCAAAAAATTTAAAAAAAAAAGTGAAAAAATACTATGACTTACTCCAGTCATACAAACTTTCCAGCACGTGCTTACTTACCTAATTGACTGCAGTTGCGCACACCTCTAATTTTGGCAGTGGAAGTACCTATTCTTTCTTGTTTATAACTTTTAGTCTGTAAACAGTAGTAACTTTCTGCAAGAGTTTGTAATAAGCCATGGCTGCAAGCCAGAATAAAGTTAAATGCAAAGTTGATGTAGAAAACAGGTAATTTCATGACTGCTGTCTTAAGTCAAAATGCCAGTCACCTGTACCTAATGTTAACTTGTAACGACTTACTATGTTTTGAGGTGGCCCCAGATGCATTAAAAATTCGTGTAGTGGCCCTCCCCACAAAAAGATTGTGCACCACTGATTTATAGGGAGTTACCAGTAAGGGGATCTGTTTCCTAAGTGACTTCAACTGTAGAGTTCAGTAAAACTTGCTTAATAAGTCATGACTTAAAGCCTCTTCATTCATTTAACTGTATATCCACTACATGATGTCAGATATTAAGCTGCTCTGGCAGTACGTTTCGTTTTTCATGCTGCACTGAATTTTGGAACTTCAGAATAATTTTCTTCAGGCTGTGAATTCTTCCTCTTCAAAGACACCTCTACAGTATCAAAGCAATGATTAATGTCTAGCCAGTCACATTTTTAAATGTCCTACATAAAAAGGATTGAAAACAGTTCTGATTTCACATTTTGAATTAACACTGAATAGAATACCAGTACAGTACTTTCACATAAAAGCAATATTTTCAGTTCTAAATCCTGTTCTCATATAACTATTTTTTTCTGATTTCTCTCTCAAAATTGCTGAAAGTACAGTTGTATAAATAAACTTACCATAACAGTAAATATTTAAATAGATCACTGCTGTAATAACCTAAGCTATATGTGATGTATCCTCCCAAGGATTGGACTGGGATAGCCAGCTTCCAAAGCATTACGGAACCCTGCATTACCCATTCACACAACTAAGGAAGCTACTGCAACCATGCCTACTGCTAGGTTTTTCAAATTAGGCTACACTAAGATAGCTTAATGTTTTTTTTTTGTAACATCCCTCAGAGTAGATATAGTTTTCTGAGATTGCATTTTGGAATATTATCGGCCTCAACCCCTTTATTCTCCACTGTATCCACCCAAGAAATGTTTCAAAGATTTGTAAATGAAATGACTGAAGCGCTAGGGAAAGTTGTCAATTAACTGAGGACTTATTTTATTCAGAGCTATCAGGAGCATGATTCTTGTATCAAGTTTGTGGACAGGAAGTGCCAGAAAGAAAATGAATAGAAAGAAGTGACAAATCTGTGTCTTCTCTTATGGATATGGGACATGTTTTGATTTCTGAAGGTCTGACTAGACATTGATAAAGTTACTGCCATGCTGAATATGCAGAAAACACAGTCAAGTCCCATGTGATTCCTTGCTATGGTACAATATATTTTTAATTTCCTTCATAACTTGTCAGAAGTTTCACTTAAGAAACTACTATAGCATGATACTGACTTGCTGCTCATAGAATCAAGACAGAAGTTTCAAAACAGTAAAAACAAAAATCTAGTTATCAGGCACGCATTCAGACATTCTGCGATGTATCACAGGCAATTACACTTCTAGCCAACAAGGGTTTACAACAACAGTACAAAAAAAACCCCCAAAAAACAAAATTGAAAATGCAAAAAAAACTGACAAAACTTAAGATGAGCAGTCCGGTCCCGGATGTAATATAAAAAGTTAATATTAATTATACAAAGACTGAAATGCTAGTCATAGATTTGGGCATTAGAATGTCCATATTTTATCTATGGTAGTCACTGTGGAAACATATCATAAGATACTACATAGTATATTCAGAAAAGTTCTAAAGTCCCTTCATAAGGCACCACATAGACAAAGAATGCTGCTGAATTTACAAAAGAATGAGTCATGTTCAGTACATACCAGGTAAATTGATGCATACAGGTGATACAAGCATATTTACAAGGAAATAAAGGCTTGATATTTTTTGAACAATTAACATCTTTATTAAATTATCACGTATGACATAGGCGATCATACATTTATATAAATGTAAAGAAACCATACTGACATAATTTTAGTTGCAAACATTATACATTACCAACCATATTGACATTGTAGTTGCAAACATTATACATCACTTATAATCTATCCATTCATTGTCAGTCAAACATTACATAGCTCATTCAAATCCTTCCTTCTTTTAAACCTCATTCATCCTCTGCACGTACTGTCCCCACAATTCACTTTTCCCCCCTCTGTAATTTGCTCCAACCCTTTTCTAAAGATCCCAATTCCAGTTGTTTTATGTCTGTTACTATATTCATTACTTCTAGTAAAGTTGGTTCAGACTCTGATTTCCATTTTCTAGTAATTGCTTTTTTGTCAGCCACCATAATTAGACTCTGCAAGGCCTTACCATGTCTAGGCAATACTGAGTCTATATCATAGCTAAAAAAAAAAATTCCTTAGTTACACCAATTTGCTCACCCAGTATCTCTGACACAGCAGTCTGCACGGAATCTTTAAAGTTTGTCAATTCATTACACTCCCAGAAAATATGTTCCCAGTTACCTCTGTTGCCCATCACACTTTCAATATTTGCTGTCTACCTGAGGAAAAATTCTTTGAAGTCTAGTTGGGGTGTAAAAATACTTATGTAAACACTTCCAAACAAAGATCATAAATCTTTTAGATTTTGTTGCATATTTGGGAGACATACATATTTCCCCTATTGTTTAATTGCTTATCCAGTCTCTGTTCTCAATCCTTTCTAACCTCCTTTGATTGATTCTTATAGTTACCATGCAATATTTTGTATGCTCTACTAATTATTTATTTTTTTAACAGCAGCTTCTGTTCTAGGCAGCTTCTGTTCTAGATTCTACTAAAGACTCTAACAGTGCTGGTCTTTTGTTTAGAATCCCCCTAATTTTTTCTCTTTGCCTATACTCTGATATTAATCTTTGATAGGGAAGGCAATCTCTATCCTGCAGTCCAAATAAAGTCTTGGCCTATTCCCATTCTATTACCTTTCCCCTCTCTAATTATTTGTTCCCAATACCTTGGTTCTTTTACCAGTTTTCTCCAATAAATTCCAGCCCCTTCTTGTCTGTCTGTATCCCTAATCACAGTCATCCCTATTGGTGGAATCTCCTTTTTCCATTCCCTTGTTGTTAGTTCTTAGAATACGTTCTGCTACTTTATGAATATAATATTCTGCATGTTTACTGTTATTCTCCTTAAGGAGCTGCATCCAAAATCCAAGTCTCTCCTTGCCTCTTGAGCTTCTCCCCTATTTCATCATCATCCCTTTCCACTTTGAATTATAGGTTTCAGATTGTGCTATGTACAGGAGCTTTAACTGTGTAGCTCTGAAATATCCCTTCAAATCGGGTAATCCCAAACTGCCTTGTTCATTTGGAAGAATCAGCTAGCCCCACTTGACTGTTGCCATCTTTCTCTCCCAGATAAAATCCTTCAGCCCTTTATTAATTGTGATCCACAAGTTCTCCTCTGGTTGATAAAAATATGCCTGACCTGTTTATAAAACTACAGGGACTAAAAACATTTTAACTGCTTGTATCTTGCTATCCATATCCATATAACAGAGCTTCCAATTTCTAATTTTTTTGTATTGTCTTTTATTTACTCTCTACCCACATATCCTTAGCTGCCCCACCAGAATCCTTTTTAATCTATACTCCTAAGTACTTAATTTTATCACGTCCTCAGAAATATGGATACTGCTGAACCAATTCATAGGTGGGTGCATAATTTACATCTATTGCCTTTGTTTTAGCTTCATTAATTTTGTATAGTGAAAATATATCAAACTGCCTTAAAATGTTCCATGACACTGAAATATCCTTTTCTGGTTTTACCAGGTACAAAATATCATCTGCAAAGAGAGTTAGATTTTCTTGACTACCATACCAATTATGAATTTCTGAGTTTCATATTTTCTTTGCCAGTGCTTTTAACTATAGTGCAAATAACAACGGGAGAAGAGGACACCGTACCTGGTTTCTCTATTCAAACAGAAATTATCTGAAAGGAATCCACCCACTTTAATTTTTGCCTCCGATCCCTCATATATCCTCCTAATCAACCTTATAATTGTATCAGGGAGTGCAAATAAAGAAGACTTGCTTGAGAAAGATTTGGAAGTTCTGTGGATTACTTTACAACTGTATTTCAGATAAGAAGCTATGAGAGCTAAGAATCTGTGCAGGAGAGAATAAGGAAGTGAATTTACTATAAGCATATCATGAATGGCTGACCAGACAACATTAAGTCAATTCAGACATTAGAGTTCCCATAATGTGAAGACATATTGTGTTTACAAGACTCAATATTCAAATGAGATGCGAGCTATCATTCATACTCAACTGAATTACATTATATTACACCAGATCAAACGGTCACTTCTAGGAATAACTATAAGCAAAGAAAAGCATGTTATGTTCTTTATTGGCCTAAGATGCCCGAGTAAACTGAACAGATCATTCCAAGATGTTTAGTATGCAATACATTCGGTAATCAGAATCAAAGTGGGGAAATGCTACTGCAAGAAATATCATTTTTCCTTGGACTACAATGGAAAAAGACCTGTTTCAGTATAAATATAACCATCTCTTTCTCTGTGTTAATTATTTGTCAGAGTATCTAGAAGCATACCTCTTTTACCTGTCCAGATTTTCGCAGAATGACGAGATTTTTGGTTCATATTTTTTGTTTGTTCCTCTTAAAACTTGAGGTTTTCTGGCAAATCTCTAGGGATTGAAGTAATTAAATAATGACATACATATGAATTTTAGATGTGACAGCCTTCAGAAAATGCATGTTAATGCAAAACCTGTTATTCCACCAAGTGTCTGTAAGAGCAATAATTAAAATCTGTCCCTATTTTTGGGTCTTTGTCCCCCCCATTATTTTTGGCTCTGAGCAGACTTCTGGAACTAAGAGATATGCCCAGTTGCAGTATAGCTATGTAAAACTACCAGTCACGTCATGCTATTTGTGTATGTCTTTGATAGACATGGTATACCAGACAAGGTAATTTCAGAAAATGGTGTGCAATTCATAAGACAAGAGCGTTTTACTTTTCTAAAGCAATGGGAATTTAAAAATAGTATCCTCCAGTTCCAAATATCTGCAAACTGATGAGCAAGTAGACTGTATGGTTTAGATTATAAAGAATCTGGTAAAATTCAGATTGCTGTTTATCAGTTCAGGAATGCAGAAGCACACTTTTGCACTCCGTAGACATTTCACAAGAACAGTTACTAACCTATAGATATTTTATATCAAACAGCCTACCTCATACTCTTTACTGGTCTCTGAAAATCAAAGAAATGTTTTCAAAAGAAATGTTACTGAAAGCAGGTAACACAGACAGAAATTTTAATATGGGAGATCACCACAGTCACTCACTGAACTACAAAAAAGGGGAAAGTGAAAATGATTATGGACTGTGGAATTAATGTGCACAAAACTAATTTATCTGTCAAAACAATTTGCAAATGAACGGAAGTTTTACTAAGTGCAAGGTCTAGATATACAGAAAAATCAGAAAATATTGAATTAACTCTGGTTTAGAAAGAGCACAGCTGTTTAACTATCACAATTTTCAAAAGAATTATATCATTTTGGCTGACTTATGACACTGAGGGGGTGGAGCACATACTATGACCCAGACAGCCACAGAAAGATTTGGAGCTTGGGCAATGTAGGAGTCAGGGAAGACGGAATGGGAAAAAGACGCTTTGCTGGCTCACACACTCTGGGAGGGAGGAGTGCCTTTCTATGAGAGAGACACATTCCTGGTGGTAGGTGCAGAATAGTGTGTGTGTGTGTGTGTGTTGTACCTTTGAGAAGTGTTTCAAGGTCAGCACGTGCTAGCTTCAGTGCCATTTTGACAGTTCAGCCAGAGAGTGAGCATGTATAAGTGTGATAGCTAGCTTGTTTATAGGTTTAGCTAAGTTAAAGTTATTAAGCCTCAATCCTGATGTATTTGTACATAATAAAGCAGCTTGAACAGAACTCACAGAAGTTTATCTGTTTTTTCCTGATCAGACGAGTGACATGGTGTCAGAAGTGGGATTCCAGAGGCCATTTTCTAGAGCTAAGAGGTGCAGAGTTAACAGTGAAGGTAAACTAAGTGAAAAGAGTACAGAAAAGGACCAGAAACAAACCAAAGGTAATGAAAACTTGCACAAATTATTTATTTATTAAAATGAGATAAAAACCGAGCACTAAAAGGGCACAGAACACATTATTAAGCAAGAGGCACAAAAAGTCTGTTAATTTAACAAAATGTTTAAAATTAAAATATTTGATAAAACAATCATCAGAAAAGCAAATAAGGGGTTTGGAATTACCTCGGAATTGCAAAACAAGCATGTATAAGTAAAACGAGCACAGGAAAAGTATAATGGGCATGAAAGAAGCTTAAACAAGCAAAATGAATAAAATAAAAGAGCAAAAAAAAGGTCACATTAAGGATAAATAAAGCAAAACGACTGCATGTTTTTTGGCAAAGTACTGTGCTTTGGCATAAACCACTGTTTCGCATTGATTGATGCTATTAAGGATATAACTAGATTTATATGAAGTATCTCAAAATGTGCAAAAGTGCTTACAGTGTGTGCTTATTACTGTGCATTTATTCCGAAGAGTTTGTGTGCAAAAGCTGTTCCATTGTATTTCTGGGCAATCTGGATAACATATCAGCCAGATAAAAAAGTTTGCCTTTTGTAAAGACCATTTTGAAGTTGTAGTTTTGCAATTTGAGCATCTTTCTTTGTAATATCACTGGAGCTGAATGCATAGGCTTCTTTAAAATAGTACTAGAGGTTGGTGATCAGTTTCAGTCTGAATAGCCTGACCATAAATATAATCATTAACTTTGAGCATGCAATTACTATTGCCAAAAGTTCTTTCTCAATTTGAGCATATTGCATTTCAGTTTGGGTAAGAGTTCTAGATGCTCTGGTCTGCCTTCTTGAAGAATCACTGCTCCAAAACCAAATTCTAAAGCATCACAGGAAAGAGTGACTGGTTTATTGACATCATAGTATCTTAATGTAGGCGGGGTGGCAATTTTCTGCTTAAGGTCTTCAAATGCTCTCTGGTGATGTTCCAACCAAGACCATGTAACATTTTTGTGTGTTAGTACCCTCAGAAACACTGTCAACTCCCTGAGGTCTGGTATAAACTAGCCAAAATAGGTGACCATACCAAGAAAACATTGTAGAGCTCAAACATTATCTGGTGCTGGCATCTCAGGAATAGCTGCCTGCTTGGACGGGTCTTGTCGCAAGTCAGTGCCAGTAAATAAATGACCTACATATGTAACTTCTGGTAGTCTGAATTTGCACTTCAGAAGATTGAGCTTCAAGTTCACTTCATGTGCTCTGTTTAGAACTTTCCTAAGGTTTCTGTCATGCTCTGCTTCACCATTACTTCCAACCAATAAATCATCTTCTATTATGACACAAGGATATCCCAAAAAATTTGCTCCATTGCATGGTGAAAGACTTCACTTGCAGAATTTATTCTAAATGGCATCCTGAGGAATCTGTTATCTTCCAAATGGGGTACTGAAAGTAGTCAGTAGACGAGACTTGATGAGAGATCATACAAAGACTGATCCAGTTTTGCAACAGCTCAACTACTGCATTAATGCTGGATGGCCGTCAAAGCAATCTAGCGTATCGCTTGAAGTGCAAACTTATTTTCCTTATAGAGATGAGATGTTGATGGAAGACAGCATTATTTTCAAAGGTCCTAAAATTCTTGTTCATGCTTCCTTACAACATGAATACATCCAGATTTTGAATCATGGTCACCCAGGTTCCAAATCTACCAAAAGAAGGGCGAGAGGACTAGTATTTTTGCCTTCTCCAACAAAAGACATTGATAAAGTACTTTCTTCTTGTTCAGTACACAATAGTACTAAATCATATTTGCAAAAAGAACCACTTCGTCTAAGTCAAGTTCCTGAACTACCTTGGTCAACAGTAGCCACTGGCATATTCGAGTGGAACAATCAGCATTACATAGTTACTCAAACTGGTTTGAGATTGATGTACTACCTACCTAATGTCTACTGTTGTTATCACCAAGTTGAAACGTCATTTCTCAGTCCATGGCAGTCCACACAAAGTTATTTCTGACAATGGTATTCAATTTACCAGTTGTTTCAGAAATTTGTAAAAGAATGGGACTTTCTACATGTAATCCAGAATACCCACATTCAAAATGACTAGCTGAATATGCAGTACAGAGTGCAAAGCAATTACTAGAGAAGTCAAAGTGTGATAATACTGATGTCTTTTTGAACTTACTCAATTTCAAAAACATACCCTGTGACGATATACTTGGCTTGTCTGCTCAGAGACTTCTACCTAGGCAAACCAGAACAACATTGCCTATCAGTTCTAGTTGGTTGAGGCCTAAATCTAAGAACAGAATAAATCAAAGCCCAACTATTCAGAAAGCGTTCGTTCCAGAAGTGCAGCTATGATAAATCGAGCAGAATTCTTTGCCCACTGAAAGAAGGAGAGACAGTGAGGATACAAATGACGAAAGGTTTAGACCAGATTGGTGACTTAACAGGTATATGTGCTGAGCCAAGATCCTACTTTGTAGAATCCGAGGGTATGGAGTACAGGAGAAATTGCAGACATCTTCCTGCATCAGAATCGATATCACAGCATTGTTCCTGTGATACAGTCTCTACATGTCAGAGCAATCCAGACAATGTTCTTGTTGCGGAACGTGTCTTAACTTCTGCTTCCGTTCCTGATGATGTTCCTGATGTCTCCAAAGTTGAACATTCAGCAGAGACAATCCCAGTTGCTAGACCTAGTTCTAATTTCTATGTCACATGATTTGGTCATATTTCCAGACCTAGTGTGAAATACACAACAACCTGGACATAACTGTCTATATGTATTTAGTTCTGTATAATTGCATGACCAAGAATTATTCTGTATTAATTGCATGCCAGTTGATGTCATCAATAATGCATGACTCATTTCTCAAAGAGGGAGGATGTAGAATAGTGTGTGTGTGTGTATGTTGTACCTTTAAGAAGCTTTTCAAGGACAGCATGTGCATATAACTAGCAAGCACTTGCTAGCTTCAGTGCCACTTTGACAGTGCCGCAAGAGAGTGAGCATGTATGAGTGTAACAACTAGCTTGTCTATAAGTTTATCTAAGTAAAAGTTATTAAGCCTCAATCCTGATCTTTTTGTACATAATATAGCTACTTGATTAGAACCCACAAAAGTCTGTCTGCTTTATCCTGACCAGACGTGTGACAATAGGTATGTGCCACAATCATGAGACAGACTGATGTAAAACGACTGCATTTGAGGAGGGGGCTAGATCAAGCTGACGTTGCATTTGGTGATGCAGGACATCATTAGTTTCATCCAGTTAGGGCACACCAGAAACCCCTCCCGGTATGGAGGGCCAACAAATGGTATGCTGAAAGCTGCTCCTTTCCACTTCCCTTGCCCAATCTATTATTGGTGCAGTACTAGCCCCAGGGAATAGTATGTAGGAAACTAAGGAAAATGGTACAGTTGGGCAGCTGATGGTCAAATGGGAACAAACACTCTCAAAACCACGCAAGTAAGATGAGGTGCAAGGACTAAACCAAGTAAGCCAAGAGAACCCAAAAAGAAAGTAAATCACCAGGGAAGTTTAGAACAACAATTCTTTATTGTGGCAACCCAAAAAGACAAAGCAGACTGGTTTTGGCAATAATAGAGCCTTCCTCAGTGTGTAAACTCACACTGATTAATGCAACAGTTAAATAGTGCATTACTAAATTAGAGTCTTGAGCTTACTGGTTTATACCAAATTAACTAAGTTCATTAAGGCCTGGCTTAAACAAAGCACCCGGCCTAACTATCTAACATGATTCTCTCATTTAAAATAGAGTGCCAACCTGTTTTACTTGATTTGTTACCTTGGATTTTATCTATAATAGTAAATTGAAATTTGGCAATGCTGTGGGTTAAAGTGTGTTTATACAAAGCATTGGATAACCTCTTATTTCTAATATCACTGAGATGTTCACTAATCCTGAGTCTCAAAGGGCGAGATGTTTGTCCTACATAAAAAGCAGAACAAAAACACTTTGCCAGGTAAATCACCCAGTCACTACTGCAATTACCAAAACATCGTATTTGATATACCTTGGGAGAGTTATTGCTAGTAAATGCCTTAGTTTGAGGAACGTGTGCACAAGCACTGCAATAACCACACAAAATGATGCCCACTAATTTGTCCCCAAATAGGGTGACTTGTTTATTGGACAGGATGGAGTGTTTACAGTGAGTAAAATAAGAGTTTATTGTACGGCCCTTTCGGTAGGAAAATAGGCAATGTGGTGGAAGCATTTCTGCCAATTTTTCATTGGCCAACAAAATGTCCCAATGATGGTTTATAATGTTTCTAAAACTATTTGTATTTCATCCATAAGTTGTGACCAAATGACTGAATTGAGAGGTTTGTGTGTCCCTGCTTGTAGCTGTATCCCTATATTTAAGTAGTTTATTTCAGTCTTGGTTTGTTGCAAATGCACAAGCCCTTTGTATGGAGTCTGTAGAATAACCTCTATTGATGAATCTATGGGTTAGGATCATTACTGTAAATAGTATAGGCTTCATCAGTAGAGCAAATATGCTTAATGTGTAAAAATTGGGACTTCGGTATGTTTTGGATGATGTGGTAGGGGTGATGGCTAGTGGCATGAAGTAGGGTATTGAATTGTGGGAATTTTCTGTAAACCTCTGTTGTAAGTGTATTATCATCCTGTCTGGAAATATGAACATCCAAAAATGTGATTTGATTATAATCCCAATTTAAAGTAAATTGAATACCCCACTTATTTTCATTTAAGTATTGCACAAACTCCTGCACATATAACATATCACCCCTCCACACCATCCAACAATCGTCCAGATAGCGTCTCCAGATATCCATATTCTGTAAAAATATATTGTGATTATAATCATAAATCAATTGCTCTTCGATGTAGCCCATAAAGAGATCAGCATAAATAGCCATTCCTCGAACTTGCCAATAGCACTTCCCATGTAAATAAAAAACATTTTTTGTGAGGACATGTTCAGTTAAGCAGACTAACAGGGTAGTAAATCCAGGAGTGTATAGTTCAGCTTTGTCAAGCCAAAATTGGATGGCTTCTAATCCTGCCCAGTGTGGGATATTAGTGTCAGGTTTTTGTGATATAAAAAATAAGACCACAATAAATCATTTCAAAACTTTTCCCACCTTTAATGTGACCTATAACCTGTACAATTCAATTGAAAAACAAACAAATCTGTTAGGGATAAAAATCTAAAAAATAAAAAAAGTACAATAAGCTGGTTGAATAATTGTGCACACCCTTAAACTAATACTTTGCTGAAACACCTTTTGATTTAATTACAGTATTCAGTTTCTTGGGTACACACCTGCCATCAATTAAAGAGACTCTGATTAAACCAAAATAAAATTCAGCTGTTCTACTAAGATTTTCCTGACATTTACTCAGTTGCCTGCTACAGCCAAAGCCATGGTTCGCAGAGTGCTTACAAAGCATCAAAGGGATCTCATTGTTGAAAGGTATCAGTCAGGAGAAGGGTACAAAAACATTTCCACAGCATTGGATATACCATGGAACACGGAGAAGATGGTCATTAAACGGTGGAGAAAATATGGGACAACAGTGATGTTGCAAAGAACTGGACATCCCTCCAAAATTGATGAAAAGACAAGACGAAAACTGGTCAGGAAGGCTGCCAAGAGACCTACAGCAACATTGAAGGAGCTGCAGGAATTTCTGGCAAGTACTGGTTGTGTAATACATGTGACAACAATCTCCCGTATTCTCCATATGTCTCGGCTATGGGGTAGGGTTGCAAGACGGAAGCCTTTTATTACACAGAAAAACATCCAGGCCTGCCTAAAATTTGCAGAACAATACATAGTCTCCCAAAAGCATGTGATAAAATGGGGGGGGTCTATATTATCTTGTCGAAAGACGTGTTCAGTGAATACTGTAATTGCCGAACGGCCACATCAGCAACTTTTTTTCCCGGGGTAAAAAGCACTTGGCCTAAAAAAAAACTTTCAAACCCTACACAGTGGGGCAGCTTCACACCCCCCAGTGTGAGGGGGCTGTGCCCCCCCAACTAAATATACCAACTCCAAGAATGCACAACAGTGGAGAAAACGACAAATCTCCAATGATGACCAAGCACTTTTTTCCCCCTGGAGAAAAAGTCACTGATGTGGCCGTTCGGCGATTACAATGTTTGCTGTTTACTTGTCGAAGACGTGTTCACTGAACACATCTTTCAACAAGATAATATAGACCCAAAATGTGTTATGGTCTGATGAGACTAAGGTTGAACTTTTTGGCCACAATTCCAAAAGGTACGTTTGGTTCAAAAACAACACTTTGCATCACCAAAAGAATACCATCCTCATGTGAAGGATGGTGGTGGTGGCAGTATCATGCTTTGGGTTTGCTTTTCTTCAGCTGGAACTGGGGTTTTAGTCAAGGCAGAGGGAATTATGAACCGTTCCAACCACCAGACACTTTTGGCCCAAAACCTCAGGCATCTGCTAGAAAGCTGAAGATGAAGAGGAATTTCATCTTTCAACATGACAATGACCCCAAGCATACATCCAAATCAACAAAAGAATGGCTTCACCAGAAGAAAATTAAAGTTTTGGAATGACCCAACCAGAGCTCAGACCTAAATCCAACAGAAAATCTGTGGGGTGACCTGAAGGGAGCTGTGCAAAAGAGGTGCTCTCGCAATCTGACAGATTTGGAGCACTTTTACAAGGAAGAGTGGGCAAATACTGCCAAGTCAAGATGTGCCACGCTGATAGACTCCTACCCAAGAAGACTGAATTCTGTAATTAAATCAAAATGTGCTTCAACAAAATATTAGTTCAAGGGTGTACACACTTATGCAACCAGCTTATTGAACATTTTTTATTTTTTATATTTTTTCCACTAACAGATGTTTGTTTTCAAATGAATTGTACAGGTTATAGGTCACATTAAAGGTGGGAAAAGTTTTGAAATGATTTATTGTGGTCTCATTTTTTTTATATCACAAAACCCTGGCATTTTAACAGGTGTGTGTACACTTTTTATATCCACTGTGCTACATCTTTTTCTTTTCCAAACCATGCATTTTGTACATTTTTATTGCACCTTTCTTTTAAAATATAGGAGATGCAGAATAACAGAGCATACACATCATATGTGGATCCCTATCAGTTGATCGAGTTTTCAGAAACTCGAAATTCATATGGTCAAGACCATATGATCACGTTTTTGAAAACTCAAAGCTTTTAAATAAAGATCATGGTATAGCAAGGATTGGGAAATTTACCCTTTTCTTCACTGTAGTGAGATCTTGGAGTTGGTCGCAGCCCCCCACATGGGGGATGCAGGGGGGAGCTTGCCCCCTACATACACAAAAAAAATAGATTTTTGCGTTTTTTTTTTTGTTTTTTTTTTTTTTTTTTATGTTTTGAGTTTTTGGAAACTCAATCATATTGTCTCATTCATATGAATTTCAAGTTTCTGAAAACTTGATCATCTGACATAGATCCATGTATGTATCTATATATGCATGTATGTATGTATAAATGTGTCTACCTAAATTGATCTAGTGCTTATAACATGAAAATTATCTAATGAAAATATCTAAAATACAAAAACAGCTACATAATCAGTGTTATAGCAGGAAAGGGTATAGAGTTCAGAAGCAGGGGATGTGAGGGTGCAATGGGGCTTGTCCACTACAAAAACACTACTTTGGATGCGTTCAGCTTTTGTTAATATTTTGTGCTTAGATTTTTTTGCTTAACATTTTTCAAGTAAACATTATTAATATTATATTTTATACATTAGATAAATATATAATATATATATATATATATTTTATATATATATATATATATATATATATATATATATATATATATATATATATGTATGTGTGTGTGTGTGTGTGTGTGTGTGTGTGTGTGTCCTGCAGCTGTGTGAACAATGAAAACCAGCAAAAGTGATCGAATATTAAAAGTTCACAAATTGCCAGTCTTCTCATGTGTAAGAACTCTGTACAGTGAAGAGTTAGAATTTGCCCTTTCCTCATTGTAATGTGATCTTAAGGTTGGTATATGTAAGCCACAGGGGGTGTAGGGGAAACAGGTGGGCTTGTTCTCCCTACAAGTAGAAAAGTTTTTTGTTTTTCAATTTTTGTAGTATGTTCTACTTAGTACAGTTTGAACACATTTGAGTACTTTGTACTCAATGCTTTTTCCATTTAGGAGTCAGTATAAACACACACACACACACGTGTATATATATATATATATATATATATATATATATATATATATATATATATATACACACACATACGTGTGTGTGTGTGTGTGTGTGTGTGTGTGTGTGTGTGTGTGTAAAGCTGATTTTGTGTATGTACTTTGCTGGATAATACAATAATAGGTATAGTACAGTTATTTGATGATGAAACCAAGCATTGCACTGTACAATGAAGAGTCACAAATGACATGATCTTGACATTAGTAGAATTTTAGAGCAGTGTTACAAACACAGAAAGAAAAAACATAATATGCTTCACTGGCACAAGGCAGCTATAGCCTATGCTAAGAGCCTGGTTTATGAATTACTCTCTCCACATCAGTTAAAAACTTGAATATGCTGTATGTGCCTAACATTATCCTAAAAGCCTGATGTTAGGTACATGCACCATATTCAGCTTATTTAATGTTTATGCACATTTATGTTGTGCAGACTAACTTAACAAACTAACTCCTGGGGCAAGATATTTATAAAAAAAATTACTCCATACTTAGTGAATATAACTGCAAAACAAGGATGAAATCCAAACAGGAACTATAGTACAGGCTACAAACAGTGTTATAAGTATAATACATGTAAAGAACCTTTGTATTTTGTACATTTTTATTGCACCTTTGTGTACATATATATATATATATATATATATATATATATACGGATTTGCTACATACTTTAAAAGAAAGGTGAAATAAATTTGTACAAAGCATATGGTTGTTAAGGTGTCTCTACTTTGCACATATATTTTGCAAATAATGTCTATGATGGTCCCTTTAAATGCATCAGTTAAATGTATTCATACAACCAAAATATATGTAATGTGTAGTATCAAAATGCTCATGTTTTGTTGCTAGTTCAACTTAGATTTTTGTTACAACTGTTTAGGTTTTGTTGTAAATTCAACTTGCATTCTTTATGATTTTTTGTTGTCCCTGCTTTCCTTGCTGAGGATGTAGCTAAAAAGGGTCTATCATCCAGTTCACTTAACAAATGTAATAAATAAGTATACCACTAATACCACGCAGAACATTATTTTACAGTACATATACAGATAAACCCAATGGGATTATATATATCAAATAAATAATGAGGAGGAAGACTGGGTAAGACAAGCCATGGACTATAAAGAAATCTGCCTTTCAATACCCAGGAGTTTCATTCATATTTTAAATACTGGACAGTAAGACAAAATCATGTGACTGGAAGTATTACAAATTTATTATTAATAATAGTTATAAAGAAAATATTTATTGTGCTTGAAATGGGAAAAATGTAATGCAAATATCCAAACATTTTACAATGGTGAAAAGTAATGCAAATTTTAATTATTTCTTTTAAATAAAAAGAAACTTAAAATAAGTAAACTGAGGGGTTAAATGATATGCGCACCTTATCCAGTGGCCACAGGTAGAACTCATGAACCTCTCCATCCCCTACCCTGGGGACAAAATCAATTGGAACCTCAAGATCATAAACAAACTGGCACTCTGGGAAGATGCCACGCTCATCTTCATAGGTATAGCTGTAAAGAGAAAAACAGTTAAGGTGCTGTCCATTAACAAATGTGTCAGCTACAAATGCACTTGTTCATAAAGTCCTACTCAGTTTCATAACTTTATCTTCAATAAGGTAGAGAACTGTACTGCGCTATCATTATTAAACAGTGTATGATTTGTCACTGAAAGAAAGTCATTAATATGACACTACTCAGTATTAACAGGGGCTGTTCAGGTTTCACACTTATCTGTAGGATGAGACGTTGATAGATCATAGTTACACAGTTGTGACTTAGGATAAAGTGGTTCTATAATGATACTGATCTTGATGATTTTTTGTGGATTTGTTGGAACATGTACTCACCAAAAATGTTTAAATTATGGTCAGCAATGTTATTTACAAGTTAGTGGAACAACTATGTGAGATACTTTTACTCCCATATATACTGATATTTTACAGGTTACTTGGAAAAAACATTTTAATGAGAAATGAAACCCTTTACTAGCTAAAATGAGAGCATGGAAATGTTTCACTGATGATTACTGGCATGTACAGGTGGGCAGTAAGGGACAGTTTGAAGTTTTTCCTGTATCTTTTGATATGCTGGAGGTGATTTTTTGGATGCTTATGTGAGAAAAAAGAAGGAGGTAGAGTTATGGCTGCAGCTTTTCTTAAAAATTTTGCCACAAATTCCTTGTTAATGGCTACCAGCTGCCACTCAAGACATGTTGATAATTTACCTAAATCCCAGTTGTTTGTATGGTTGAGAAGAATCTGCAGAGAGGGAGGCAGCTTTTTAAATGAAATGAACGAGTACAGTAAACATATGAGAGATAGAAAACATCCATCTGTAAAACATCCATCTGTAATTATTCAGAAAGCTAAACGGAGGTCCAGGGCCTGACTAGAACTTCTACATTACAACATATGGACTGTATGGGACAAACTGGTTTTGAATGTAGGGATACTACAACATATGGAACAAAAAGGTTTTGTATTAAAGGTATCTTGGACAAGTAATGGCATAGTCTAATTAATGATAATTTTTTTCATGATTTGGTAATAGACAGATATAAAATGAATTAAAGAATGGTTAAAAATTTGGGAGACCATTTTGTTCAACTTAAGAAAAAAAAAAGAGGGTTGAGAACTGACACAATGGCTAAGGTATTTATTTCACAAATAAAAAAAAAATATTCCCAATATACATGTAATAGTAGCATAAAACATATAATTTGTATATGAAACACATACATGGCATAAGAAACTGAATAAGGAACCCAAATGCTAACAGAATAAGCTATAGTATGGCAAACAAGTGAAGTTCTGTCAACTCCACTTGCCGTGGGTATGTGTTGTCCTGCAAAATCCGAAGTTTCCACAAAACATGTCCCACTATGGGCATTGGAAAAGGTGCCAACCATAATGGTCACAAGCAGTAGTGAGAGTACACAGCCGGGTAGCTGTGTTGACATAACAACAGGAAGGAACCAAGATACCTTAAACACAGGCAAACATGTGCATAGCAACATATCCCACACCCAGCAACGTCTCTGTCGCATACACTGGATGGCGTATGTTGAAGTGTAATATCCAGAAGCAGAACCCATGCATTCAGATGTAATACACAATAGCCTCATTGTAGCATGTAAGTCCCACCCATGTACACCTGTGCACCCAAACCTGCTAGCATCCGTGTGCAGCTATACACCTACACACAATGTGCATACCTGAAATGTGGTAAGATGTTTGTGTTAGGCAGTGCCCCCGGCAAAATCATACCCACATGTCACCAACCCACCTCAGGTACAGATATGGAATGTGTCTGCAGAATGTGTACATCCCGCATGTGGTATGTACCCGTCCAACCCATATAGGTTTGCATACGACACGGTGCACATAACTGTACACATGTGGACAAGTCGGGTTGTTGAACCACCGCATCGATGATTAGCTATGCAGAGAAGTCGAACACATATAGCGGAACACATGCCTACCAAACAGGACGTCCTAACAGGGTGCTACAGGCAAAGAAGGGGAAGGTGGGACATCACATGTGGAGAGTAGCGTTGCCGGACTTCCAAATACACACGGTCAAGGAAAAGGGGCGGAACAACATGCATATGGCGGATGGATGTTGTTGAAAAATATATAGAAACACATATGAAGTGCCAGTTTAGACTCGAAATACTATATAATGCATTGAATTGTACCGTACAATATGGCAGTAGAACTGATCATGCATGTAATTGGTGAAGCTAAGCTGTAGTGTGATGGAATTCTGACCCTGGCAGTAACCAGTACAGCAGGCTTATGTCTCTCAGCATTAATTATCTGCTGGGTTACAAAAAAATAAATGTATGTACATGCATAACATCACCCCTTCCCCTGAGGAGGATGGCCTTGTGAGCTCTATCAAAGATAAGAGTACAACTCCTTACCAGAGAGACAAAGCAACGTATTAAGAAATGAACTGACTACTGTATCGGAACAGTCCAGGGTCCTTGAAACAGCTACAATCACAGAAGGACACTGTAATTGACCAGGTGCCTTGCAAGGCTGTGTTATTCTCATGGGAAAACATTTTAAAAGCACGACCTCAGCACACGTATGTATAGACTATTGGGGCCATAGTGATGGAAATGCCCTGTGACCGACCACGTCAGTAAGGTGGGCAAAAGCTGATTGTAAACACTATATAAAGAAATTGCTTACTGTATAGAGTCAGACAAAACTCTCATACTTGGACTGTATATTATTTTGCCTGCCTGTGTACACTACTAAAACTTGTGAACCCGAGCCTCCTGTGTTATTGACTGTCACTTAGAAAAGCCTACTGATAACTACAGTCTGGTTTTAACAACTTATTTGACATTGTGATCCTTCTTACCCGGAATTCCCTTGGTAAGCTACAGGTCAGAGTGCATGGGTGGTTAGACATCTGCGGGAGAATTTGCCTAAATGGTTCTTCTTGAATGAAAAGACCTCCGACTGAATTGTTGTGTGTAAAGAGGCTGTTACTGTCTGATCTGTGGCTGAAAAGCGGAAAACTGGATCCCAAAAAAAAAGCGTGCAGCCATAAACAGGAGGCTCAGGTAAGGAGGGTTTGCCTCTTTGTGTCTATTGTAGATCAGGGACCAGACTACATTGTTTTCTGTTAACAGTTGTGATAGCAGGTCAAGACCAATCCAAATAGTGTTAAATCTGGACATAGATCGGGGGAACACAGAGTAGAGTAAATAGTCATTGTAGACACTACAGTGGATACAGGGAAGGAGATACCATTAGAGAAAAGGGGTGCGTAACAGTCTGTAGAGGATATGGGAGATTACAGAAGAAACAGATCATGTGATCCGCGTTTGACGGGGGACGTGAAGGATATGCAATCGGAGAGAGCACATAATGTGAGATATTCTGCAAAATGGGGTAATAAATATGACATTGATGGTATATTAGACAAAATATCTTACTGAAACATTGTAATCTCTGAAAATGTGTTGTACATGTTCTAGGGTAGCCACCTGTCCCACCCTGTGGGGGACAGTCCCTCTTTGGCCAGTTGTGTCCTGCAAACAAACCGAACAAATGGCAAATGTCCTGATATCTCAGGACAAAGATTTCCCAGATATCTTTTCAAATGGTAGCATAAAACAGTAATTTTGTATCTGGAACAACAAAATATCATAAGAAACAGAACAGGCAACTGAAATGCTACAAAAATTTGGGAGCTCTCCTGGCAAAAGTGAAATCCTGTCCTATGTACTGGCCGTGGGTATGTTTTTTCCTGGCAAATTACGTTCGAACACTAATGTCCCACATTGTGCATTTGAAAAGGTGGCAGCCCTAAGATGTGCAGGCGACAAAACAGCGACAATTGGGTATCCGTCGCACATAGGTGGATTGAGGTAGTGAACCAAGGGAACAGAACACTACAAATGCAAAACATCATCTTTCACAAAAAGATCATAATACAGTAGTAGCGACAGCCCCACCCCCACCACCTCAGATACCACATCCAGGAAAGAAGCGGGGGGGCAGGCTATCCCCCGTTATCCTGTGGCAACAGAGGTATCACAACCCAAAAGTAACAGAAGCTATTGAAACCACATCCCGAACTCGTAACATACCTAGGGACACTCGAGTAAGAAGACAGTCACTAGAACAGAGTGAGGATATCTGTCAATTAATTGAAGTACCGAACCCTCATGCAGGACAGGAAGGCCAGGACCCAACCCCCGTAGTGTATAGACCGTGGACACCAGAAGATATCTGTAAAGTCACAGAGGGAATTCCCCATCTACAAAGTAATCGCTATTCACCATGCAATACCCCCGTATCTTCTGATCGGAAAACAAAGGGGGAATGGCGGATGGTACAGGATTTACAAGCTGTAAATCATGTAATAATACCTAGGGTACCGATGGTGCCAGACCCACACACAATATTGAATGCTATGAACACGCCACAGAAGTATCTTACCGTGGTACATATAAGCTATTTTTCCTTTCCT